>NC_139353.1:71861403-72073903 GCF_055883805.1 Amblyomma maculatum
CCACTCACAGATCTGTTAAGCGTCAACTCATGTACGAAATCTTGCTCGCTGAAATGTCTGCTGCACAAATAATAATGATCACTTGCTTCTTTGCCCATTCAGATCTTGATTAAAAAAGATTATGGGAGCTTGCGCCGGGTCCTGTCACTTAACTCCTGGTAGAGAGCAGTAACGGCCCATAGCAACCTCTCAAATAAACTTCAGTAGCCTCGGCAACTCTGCAAGGTCAAACCGTGCAATGCTGGCACTCGTTATCAACCAACCCTACAGAAATAAACTCGACTGCTAGCTTTTAAAACGCACAAATTCAATCGAGCGTCTGCTCCAGTATCTGCAAGAGTAGTCACGTGATACCACTTGCTCCCCAAACTCGACACTAGCACTGTTCGCTCCATTGGGGGACCTCGCGCCCAATACCAAAGAACAGCTTTTTTAAACTCAAACAGCCAATTTTAAAAAACGTTGTCAGTCTTCGCTGAAACAACTGGTACAATGAGTATGGCCCCTTACACGAAAATGTTAATAACAACTGCTTCGCGATAAATGTTGATAATAACCTACCCAGGATTCCACAAATATTCGCACGGACCTGAAAAGCATCCATGCCCAGTACTTGTGTTGGGTGTGATAAATTTAACGGGAAATATATTGTTTTGATTACAGTGTTTCAAACAACTGTGACTCATGTTACCAGTGACGACATATATTAATGTGTCGCATAATTTCATCACATAGGAATTATTTGCCATGCTCTACCATCGAACAGTAGGCCTTCAGCGAGAAGCACCGCCACAGTCATGATAGAACGCAGGTCTGCAGGATGAACAGTGCAGCACCTTAAATGCTAAGCTACCACAACGTGGCACATATGCAACTGATTCCTACAATACCCTTGAACTTGTTAATAATTGCGTGGTTTGCAATTGTAAATATTTGGGGTATAAACGACATACTGGCTGCAACATACTACAGCAAATTCAATCGCATTTCGAAGCTCTCAAAAATTCGAAGGTTTTCCCCCGTGGCCCCTGCGTGTTATGTACCAGTTGCAGGCCATCAAGAAATATTGGTTTTTAAAATGCATTCAGCCCTGATCTCTGCACACCGAAGGTGGACAAGATTTCGGAAATTACGGTGCATAATGTGTAAAGCTAAACGCAGTACTGTACGAAACAAATTATTTAGATTTTTAGTTTGGTTACCACACATGGTGACAATGGCGACAACCAAGACAACTAGCAGAGGAAAGAAATGCTGAAACAGCTTGTGCGTTCAATTCGGGTGCTGTTCTCTAGCATCAACGCGCAAACAGCACAGTTTGGTGTTCAATTTTTGGACGCATTTGAGCCGCTCTTTGTGGCATTGCAATAATTCACAATGACGCAACAAACTAAAGCCACCTCTGTGTCGATGCACATGCACCGCAGCGCAGTGATGCAGTGGAATGCGCGAGGCCTGCGTGGTCATCTGAGTGACTTCTGACAGCGGGTACAGAAGTACCACTTTCCTGTGATTTTAATCTATGACGCCAACATACCGCCTGCCTTCCGTCCTTCCGGATATGTACTAATATGGTCTCGAAAAGCAGACAAAACAAGCAAAGTGTTAGTATGTATACGCTAAGACATTGCGCACGTCCGCCATGTTCTACCGCCCCGCAACACGAATCGTTACATTTGTTTGGCTATAACCCTAAAAGGACGTACGACTCTTTTCTATAATTGGCACTTATATCCCACTGAGAGATGGCTTGGACCAGAGATATATATTTTCAATGATCCAGTTTTGCGCAGCTCCTCGTATTATTGTGGGTGACTTTGATGCTCACCACCCTCTCTGGGGTGGGGCCATAATGAGCAATCGCGGAAGAGACCTGGCTGACTTTATGCATATGCAAGATCCCTTCAATATAAACAACGGCTCACCGGCGTTTCTACGTGGAACAACCTACAGCAGCTGCTTGGATGTGGCATTTGTTTCCAGAAGCCTCCATCCGTCTGTTTATTGGTGCAGTGATGTGAAAACACACGGGAGTAATCACATACCAACGTGCGTATACATCAAGTGGTTCGCACCAACCACTTCGTCTCGTGTGTGATACACAGATTGACCCGCGTTTATGAAATCCGTGGATACTTCCTGCGTGGGCCTCCACTCACCATCTCAAATGGAAGGCCTGATTACATCCTCTCTCAGTGAGAAGACTCGTTATGTTTGTGTTCTAACATCGACTTGGAATTCGAGAGGCTACGCGCGGTCCGTCGGCGGGCTGGAAGGAAGTGCAGAACAAAATCCACGTAAGATATCGCCCTTTCTCGCCCAGCTCAATGACAAGTTATGCGCCACCTTGAGAGGTTAGCACGAGAATGCTGGAGACAGTTCTGCTCATCACTGGATCATCGTAAGCCACTACGCTTATCTGGCATGCTGCGAGAAGCTTGCGCACACCTCCGCAAAAAAGGCACCCTTTTCGTGCCCTAGTCCTTCACCAATGCCGCAGTGAAGTTTACGCAGCAAAGGATTTCGGTATAATAAATGTGGGCACAGCCCAGACACAGTCACCAATTTCAGAGGTGTTTGCCCCACCTTTGCCGAATGACCAATACTACTTACCTTTTTCAATACCTGAATTAGACGCTGCTCTTGCCTTTTGTCGGCACTCTGGTCCTGACGGCATTTCTTAACATTATCAAACCTAGGCAAGAATGGTCAAACTGCGCTACCTAATTACTTCAATGACATATGGGCTTCTAGCACTGTTCCTGAACAGTGGAATATTAGTGGCGCGATTGCTCTTTTGAAGCCTGGGAAGCCCCATTTCGAGCTTACCTCACGCCGACCAGTTGCCCTAGCAAACTGTGTTGGAAAAGTTTTGGAACGAATGGTGCTGGCAATATTGAGTGGTTTCTTATTGATCTTTATCCGAATATGATGACTGGATTTCGTCGGGGGCACTCTTCCATCGACAGTGTCATTGACCATGTGGTGACAGTAGAACACGAAAAGCGCCGCCATCGACTAGTAGCTTCTGTCTTTTTAGATATGAAGGGGGCTTACGACAACGTGCTCCATGATACTATTTTTTATGGACTTGATGGCTTGGGAATTGGCGGCCGGCTGTACCTGTGGATTGTGAGCTGTCTCAACAGCCGCTTTGTTTACATGACTACGCTTGATGGAGATACTAACCGCTCTCAGGTCAGTCGAGTTTCAGAGGGAGGAGTCATTAGCCCTACTTTATTTAACAATGCGCTAATTGGCCTGGTGAGTGAACTGAAAACATCGGCATCAGTGTATATGCTGAAGCATCTGCATCTGGGCTTCGGGTTCGACGTGCCCGCAACTACGAGCGAGATTCCAACAAGCTGTGTCATAGACATCGATATACCTACGGCGTCAAGGTTTGCTTTTAGCCGCAGAAACGTGTGCAGTGATTGCATTAACGGGAAAATACGTGAGCCGCTACCCGATTACTCTTCATCGAGTTGTGATATCGTATGTCTCCAATCACAAGTTTTAGGGAGTAATTATTGACTGACAGACTATCTCGGTCGAAGCATATTAATATGGTGAGGAAAAGAAGAATTTTGACATGTTCTTTGTTTCATAGCAGGCATCAAGTAGGGTTCATTTGAGCGCTCCTCACTATGGTTTTACGAGACTCTGTTGTCTACTTCCGGTACAGTCTCCCCAGTACTCTCTAATATGAACATTTTCTGCTTGTGGACTTTAGAAAGCGTGCAAGCGCAGCACTGAGGATATGCCTTAGACTACCCAGATGCACCTCTAATAAAGGCACAGTTGAAGAGACACATGCTCGCCCAATATCTATATGCTTGTCACACAAACCACTTAGTGTTATACTTACGAGCCCTTAAGCGACACTGTTATCACCCACTGTGCAAGTTTCTGTGTGAGCGGCCGGGTTGCAGTTTTACAAGTGCACTCGGCTGCCGTCAGTCGCAAGTACCAACAGGGTACGCTCTCCCATATCTTCCGCCCAACCATCATGTGGAATGGATAAGCCTTCGGTGCACCTACGTTTTCCCTGGATACTGAAGAAATTAATGGTGCCTCTTAGTGGGCTAAAACTGCTTACTCTGGTGTGGATCCGGTCAGAATATCATAATTATATTCACTATACACTGACGGGTCTCTGTTGGCACACGCATCCGCAGCACCTGTGGTCAAACCCGCTGAGAAAACGACTCTCAGTTTCCATTTGGGGCATACTTCTGCGTTGACCACTGCTGAACTTGTCGCCCTTCGAGAAACTATTATCTACATATGTGGGCAACTACTTCACAAATGGTGTATTTCAAGGATTCATTGACCGTGTTGCAAATTTTGGATAATTTATTATGCCACATCGGCTACCAGTCTGGCACTCAACATTATAGAGCTCATTACTTTTACCGTTTTTTTTTTTTCGCCACCAGACTTGACTCGTTCTTGTAAAGCAAGTTGTCGTATTTCTATCTTTTTCATATGTCTTCTCACACAACATCATCCATCATAATCCTCTCCCTTCTCCCCTTCCCCAGTGCATAGCAGCAGGCGATTCAGGCCAACCTCTCTGCCTTTCCTTCCAATAAACCCCTCTATTCTAAGACTTAGATGGCGTTGGGGCTCACTGTAGTAAATACTGTAGATTATTACAAAATGGTGGGCTAGTTTTGCTGTAGTATGTCTTCTTTGTTCGTATAAGAAGTGGGAAGGTGTATGCCTCGGTAATCTACACATCACGGTATGGACGCGCTGGATACCCGGTTTTCTCACACTCGACGATGGGACTGGCGCCGATGGCGCCTAGTGTACACTTAATTTATGTTGTATAGAATGCAAGCAATATTTCTCCCTACAGTGCGAACCTAATGGCCTGATGCATCAGTGTCGCCGCCGCTGCTTGTGTCATCGAAGCGGACGTGCCCGGTATATGGGAATATGTATGAACATTGGCGCAACACCAATTCCAGGCTGGTTGCCTGCTCTACTTCGTGGGTCCATACGCCTATAAATTAGGTTTCGAGTTTAAAAACTAATATTTTATTTACAAGTATATTTACTTTAATAACGTCAATACATATAAGGAATTAGTGAAGGTGCCGTAAAAACATCGACTTAGAGGACTGCACGTACATACTTCAAGTTTACTTGCTTTTACAACGGTTTTACTAAGTTTCCTTCTAAGGTAGCTTGCTGAAGACAGCCGCCTTGCTGTCCGCTGCAGCACGAGCTCATCCCAAAGCCCAGCAAGAGCTGACAATATTCGCAGACGTACCAGGCGAGCCATGAAAAGTTTAGAGTAGTTTCCAGTGCAACTCTGCGTCACGCTTAAGCCGGCCCCTAGCGCGCATACCACTGCGGCTGCGAAGCTACTGGTGCACTTTCAGAGCATCACTGAGCCTGAAAGTATCACCGCGGGCGCCTGAAAATATGTGAACTACCACCACGGGCATCAAAGCGACCACTGAGAGCGGAAGAAAATACGCCCCACCGAGACTTACCTTTCATCACCGAGAGTGCCCGATCCCGAGAAACCAGTAATGGAGTCGGCAACCGAAAAAACACATTCCCCTACGTCGACATGTATATCGCATATAAGGTGAATAGCGTTCGTCCATCACCACTTTTATTCGGCTTACATGAGTTTGACTTCATGCCGCACCAACACCAAGGATTCCCCACCAAACTACCTCATCGTCAGTTCAAGGCGCGAAAGCACATACGGATACAAGAAAGGTAACGGCACAGAGCGCCACTAACAACTCGTGCAACATTTCATTTCATTTCATTTTATTACCTTAAAGACCCCTCGCGGGGTATTACATAAGGGATGGGATGAGCAGAAAAGGTACAAGACAATGCAATTATGTGGTCATATACAAAAAATGTTGTTTAGATTGCTGGCAAACGATAAAGGGCAGGTGATGTCGACGATATGCTGGGGAAAGCCGTTCCAATCTTTAGCTGCACGTGGGAAGAAGGAGGCTGAAAAAGTAACAGTTCGGACACGTGGACGAAACACTTGAAGCGTGTGGCTAGTGCGGTGCGAAATGTAAGATGCTGGCGTGATGTAGGGGGCACGGTTAAGTGATGAGTGAAAGAATTTGTGGTACAGTGATAGCGTGACTATGCGACGACGAACGGAAAGAGGTGATAGTGCTGATTTAGCTTTTAGGGCTGAAACACTGACGTCGTACGAGTAAGAAGAATGAATGAACCTTGTAGCGCGGTTTTGAACGGCTTCTAGATCGTTTATGAGGTTAATATGATGCGGGTCCCATATGGCGGATGCATATTTAAGTTTAGGTCTAATGAGTGACTTGTAGGCGAGCAATTTCACGTGATGCGAGGTGAGGCAAAGGTGACGTTTAAGAAATCCCGGAGTTTTGTTGGCAGATGATATCACGTTAGCAACATGTGCATTCCATGTTAGGTCATTAGATAATGTGACGCCTAAGTACTTGAAAGATGATACAGATTCTATGGACTCATTAGCGATTTTGTAATGGAAGGCATGACTCTTTTTGCGACGGGTAATGGAAAGAAGCTTGCATTTGCTAGGGTTCAGGGTCATAAGCCAATTTTTGCACCACTGTTCAATTTGGTTAAGGTCCTACTGGAGGGCTTCTTGATCAATTGTGTTTGTTATTTGGCGGTAAATTCGAATGTTCGTCAGCGAACATTCGAATTTGGCAGGATACATGCTGTGGGAGATCGTTAATATATATTAAAAACAGTAGGGGCGCAAGAACGGAGCCTTGTGGGACGCCGGATGTTACAGGGAGAGGGTTGGAAGAGTGGTTGTTCACAATGACTGACTGAAAACGATTTGTTAAGAAGGCCTTGATCCAGTTTAGCACATTAGGATGTAAGTTTAGAATAGAAAGTTTTTGTATTAATCGCTGATGTGGAACTTTATCAAATGCTTCAGCGTAATCCAGAAAGACAGCGTCAACTTGAAGGTTAGCGTCCAGGTCAGCAAGTAGGTCGTTGAGGAACATGGCTAGTTGTGTTTGGCGTGAATACCCCTTGCGGAAACCGTGTTGGGATGGATGGAAGAAATTGTTAGAGTCTAAGAAGTCCATTACCTAAGAGTATATGACATGCACCATGATCTTGCAGGGGACGCTAGTTAGAGAAATTGGATGGTAGTTTAGGGGGGAATTTTGTCACCTGATTTGTAGAGTGAGACGACCTTCCCAAGTTTCCAGTTTTCCGGAATGAGACCTGTAGAGAGTGATTGCGAAAACAATAATTCTAGATACACTGTACTAATGCACTTCGTGTTTTTTAGTAGTTTACTGTTTATCTCGTCGATGCCGGCTGACGAGGAAAGTTTCATTTTCTCAATTAAAGACGAGATGCCAGTTGAAGAAAACGTTATTGCGTCCATCGGTGAGATGGCATTAGTAGGAAGTATCCTTGGAGGCGGGTGGCGCTCCTGGGTGAAAACTGACGAGAACACCGTATTGAAGATGTTAGCGCATTCTGTGTCGGAGGCTTGAATACCGGATGCATGAGTGAGGGTTAAAGAGTGTGATGGTCCGGGATTGATAACGCGTCAAATTTTTTAGGGTTATCGCATAGCATGCACGGTAGGTCGCTGTTAAAAAATGCGTGTTTAGCATTGGTGACAGAAGTCATTGGATTGGATTGGTAAAACGTTGATTCGGGGCCTGCAGTAGAACGCGCGCGCGCTCCGGACGGGGTCTACGTCGTCCTCTGGGCACCGGCCGCGCGGCCTGGGTCCCCGCTCGCTGTGGCCGGCTCGCTGGTTCCCTGCCGGGCCAGCGCCTTGATGACCTGCTGGACGGCCCAGAGTTGCTCCTCTTGATTGTCGCTCCCTGCGGCTGCTTCCAGTCGCGGCGGGATCCTCCCAGACTTAGCTTCTTCCTGGTACTTGGTACAATTCCACAGCATGTGTGCGAAGCCGGCCGTCTCCGTTCGGCAGACCCTGCATTTGTCTGTCGGGTGCGTCTCGGGATACATTCTACGCATCAGCGACGGACTGGGGAGTGAGCCCGTCTGTAGCTGTCTGAATAAAACGGCTGGCTCTTGACTGAGCCCCGAGCAAAGGGGTGGAAGAGTTCTGCGAGCTAGGCGGAACACCTTGGTTATTTCGTTGTAGTCGGTCATTCGGTCTTTGGTGCTGAACCACAGCGGCCAGTCGACCGAGGCGCGGTCCGATAGCGCGCGCCTCGGCGTGTGCCGTCTCGTTGTGGTTGGCGTTGCGGTCTGACGCCTCGCCCGCGTGCGCCGGGAACCACTTGATTCTCACTTGTCTGCTGCCATCGTCGTTTTTGGTTGCTTGCAGTATGCGCACAACTTCTTTCGCTATCCTGCCTTTGGCATAATTTCTCATCGCCTGCCTCGAGTCGCATAGCACTGTGTGGCAGTCGCGGTCGGCGATGGCCAGGCCAGAAGTCAAGTATTCTTTTTCGGCTGAAAAATATTTCTCCCACGCTTCGGAACTTCTTTTCAATTTGGCAACGCGAAAAAGCCACTTCTTTTTATTCTCGAGTCTTTTTAGTGTCTTAGAAAACCAGGGTTTAGAGCGATTTTCACGAAAAGTTATTCTAGGGATAAATTTTTGTGTTAGTTCGTGGAGTTTATCTTTAAATATTAGCCAATTCTCGTTAACAGATCTCTGGTTATGACCGGCTTCGAAGAGTGGGAAAAAATGCTCAGTTCTTGATTAATGGCATTGTAGTTACCCTTGTCATAGAGGGTGATTGTTTTCATTTGTATTTCATGGCGCTCGGTGCGGAAGGAAAAATCTGCTTGAATGACTTTATGGTCACTAATGGGCTCTAAGTACGTAATGGAAGACAAACTGTCAGAATTAGAGCTTAGTATTAAATCTAAAATGTTGCTCGAATCGCCTGCGATGCGTGTTGAGCTGGTTACTAGTTGGTAAAGATTAAAGTTCAAGCAAACATTTATAAACTCTCTTGATTCTGAACTGATTGGCTGTGAATGAGAGTGGTTGAGCCAATTTATTCCTGGATAATTAAAATCACCAAATAGAAGAATATGCGCGTTCGGATAAAAGGTCATGAGCTGGTTGAGCATATTGTTGAGTTCGCGGGAAAAGTTTGGGTTTGCATGCGGAGGCCTATAACACACGCCGATTATGACTGAGTGCGGTGAAGCACGGCACAAAGCCACAGTATCTCTAAGTTAGATGGTAGGCGGATGGGTGAACAAGATAATTCCGGTCCAGCAGCGATCAGTACACCACCCCCTCGAGAATCTGTGCGGTCTTTTCGATAAACAGAAAAACTTGGCAAATCGGCAATAACTTCAGCATCAGTGATATCATTAGTAAGCCAGGTTTCAGTTAACAGGAGCATACTGCTGTTAGATGATGTGACTAAGCTTGACACGCGTTCTTGTTTCGGCATAAAACTGCGAATATTAGTGAAGGTTACAGAGAACGAAAGATTATTATTTGATAAAGTACGGGGACGGGTATTGATTGCTTTTGGGGGAGGTGACTGCTGTGGCATCTCTTGAACGGTCTGCGATGGGATATCGTACATATAACGCTTATCACCAATGTGCAATGTCTTGTAGCGAACCTTTTTTGATTTGGCGAAAGCTACAAGGTGGCTACGCGCGGTTTGGACAGAACGAGAGAAGTCTTCGCCGATGCTATAGGATGTGTTCTTTAGTTTACGGGCATTTGAAAGAATATTGTCTTTAGTTTTGTAGGACGTGGATTTGGCTATTATTGGGCGACAGCGGTCGTTAGACTGGCGTCCAAGATGATGTGCGCGTTCTATTTCTTTAGGGTCGATTGATATGTTAAGACGCTCCTGGCAGTGACGAATGATTATTTGTTCAGCCTCAGCATATGTTTCGGTCGTATTAGTGTCTTCAAGGCCATAAAATATTAGATTGTTCCGCTGCGATCGATTTTCATCGTCGTCTAGGCGTGTTTCTAATGCAGAGACTAAGCAGGCTGTCTGGGCGGCGTTAGTTCGGACAGTATCGAGGTATGTTTGTAATGTTTTTAGAGTTTGGTAGTGGTTCTCGAGGCCGGTCATTCTTTCGTTCAGGTTGCAGATGGTTTGGTTTGCCGTTAGTAGTTGGTTTTTTAGTTCGCCCATCTCGGCGATGAGTAGGGATTGACTGGCTGAAATGTTTTGCAGCTCGGCAAGAATGGCGTCAGAATCAGGACCGGGGTTAGTTTCAATATCACCAGATAACACCAACAGAAGGGAGCGGGCAAAATCGGCAACAATAGCACTTAGACACTGTGGGCTTGGCAGCTGCAGTAAGAAGTAGTTACTAGTTTTCTTTGCGAATAGGCTGTATTGTGCACCAACCTGCATTGTCAGGAAGAGCGGATTAGTGGTCTTTGCCATGGCACAGCCACCAAGCCCACGAAGTGTCGTTGACGGATACTGCGGTTTTATAGTTGAAGATGGTGATGTCGACTGTGATGGGGCGATCCAGGAGGTAGCGAGTGTTGGGCAGATCCGTGGCTGATGATGCCGATGCTGATGCTGATGCGGCCATTCCCCTTTGTATCGGGGGATCACAAAGTTCTGGATCAGGCCAGGAGAAACGGGTAGAAAAAATTGAAGAGTGAGAGAAAATTCTATGCTAAATGTTCAGTCAAATAGTCCGAAGAAGTAAGAAAGAGAGAGAAAGAAGAAATTTAACAGGCTTCTCTGTTGCGCCACCAGTCCTCGAGGCGGCGCTTTGTCGTCTCCACTGCCCTCATGATTACCCTAGTGGCGGTGTGTCGACGGTAGCGATGACGTTGACGTAGCCGGCCTCAAATCCGCCGCAGCCAAAATAAATCGCAGGTAGGGATGACGAACCCGACTGCGCAGTCGTCCGGCCAGGCAGAAAAGCAGCGACGATCGTGACAAGCACCTGCATTGTCAGGAAGAGCGGATTAGTGGTATTTGCCATGGCACAGCCACCAAGCCCACGAAGTGTCGTTGACGGATGCTGCGGTTTTATAGTTGAAGATGGTGATGTCGACTGTGATGGGGCGATCCAGGAGGTAGCGAGGGTTGGGCAGATCCGTGGCGGTGTGTCGACGGTAGCGGTGACGTTGACGTAGCCTGGTGGGCGAGTTGGGCGGGTTGATCTGACATATGTACCCAGTGAAGCAGTGCACCGGCACAAGGCCAAGAGAAGGGACGGACACCACTGAACTGACAACAAAAGTTGTTTATTCTGGATGCTAGAAGCATATATATATATATATATATATATATATATATATGAAGGAAAGAAGCCGACAGTCGGCGAGGCCAAGGAAAGCATTGGGGATTGTACTTTGTCTTTTTTTTTATTTTTACTTCATAATCACGTAAATTAGTAATGTAATTTGTTTAGGGGAAAGATAAATAAACACAAAGTAGAAAGAAAAACAGCGTGCCGATGGTGGGAACCGAACCCACGACCTCCGAATAACGCGTCTGGTGCTCTTCCAACTGAGCTACATCGGCCGCTGCCCCCCCTGCTACTTTCTTGGGTATTATTGTTGTCTGTATACGAACCTTGAGAGTGTTCACCACCGCCACCCTCAACTATAGCGGTGGACGTGGAACGTCCTGTGTTACCGCCAGCGTCACGTAGAACGTGATCACGAGTGAGGGCGAAAGCTGTGCTAGAACCCTCTTACGCTACCTATGGCTTCAAGACTGCCAGAACCGAGATCCCCGTAAGCTACAAGCAGATAAATGAAGGGGAAATGAGGGTACTCGTTATAATACATGAAGGAAAGAAGCCGACAGTCGGCGAGGCTAAGGAAAGCATTGGGGATTGTACTTTGTCTTTTTTTTAATTTTTACTTCATAATCACGTAAATTAGTAATGTAATGTGTTTAGGGGAAAGATAAACACAAAGTAGAAATAAAAACAACATATATATATATATATATATATATATATATATATATATATATATATATATATATATATATATATATATATATATTGTAGTGTGGTAATCTTCATCGTTACTGCCACTGACATGCATCGCGTGCTGGCGCTCTCGAGGACGAAGAAGTTGGTCGTTGTCTTCGTGATTCGGTACGCCTGATGCTCCGCTGCGAATTCATCCTGAGCAGCTGAATCCCTCTGCGTGGACTGAATAAACACACCCCCTACAATTGGTGCAGGTGCTCCTGGGTACGTTCCCGTTCACCCTAGAACTAAGAAGCCGCACATTCCACCATGCCGGATGATACCGCCTCGACATCGTCACCCCTCCCAACCACGGTCCTCTGTTCTGGAGCTCTACGGCAGCGTGACCCACGCCTCTTCAGTGGCCTGGCCGATCAAGACGTCGACGACTGGTTGTCGACGTACGAGCGTGTCAGTAGCTACAACGGATGGGACGACACTACCAAACTAAGTAATGTAATCTTTTATCTGACTGACGTGGCGAACCTCTGGTTTCGCAACCATGAGGCAGACCTGCCATCTTGGTCTGCATTTAAGAAGAATTTTTTGGAAGTGTTCGGCCGCCCTGCAGTGCGCAAGCTCCGAGCAGAACAACGCTTGCGCGAGCGCACTCAGCATGCCGAAGAGTCGTTCACGAGTTATATAGAAGACATCGTTGACCTCTGCAAACGTGTCGACCCCCTAATGTCCGAAGCGGATAAGATCGAAAACATCCTAAAGGGCATCTCTCAGGACGCGTGCCAGATGCTGTGGGTGAAAAGTCCTGCCACGGTCAGTGACGTGATCAAGCTTTGCCAGAGCTATGACGAGCATCGTAAAAAGCGCGCTTCTACCCGGCGGTCCAGAGGTAGAGACGACGCCATCTCCGCACTAGCGCTGCGCGGTTCTACTCCATCAGAGGACAGCCCTTTGCTTCAACAAATCAAAGCGTTCGTTCGAGAAGAGGTCGCCCGCCAGCTATCACTGGTCCCTCAGTTACAGGATACTGGCCGCCTTGTTCCTGACATGGCTCCGTCTTTGGCCCCTACCATACGGCGTGCCGTGCAAGATCACATCGCTGATGTTCTTCCGCCCGACTCCATGCTCCCGCCCAGCCCTGTGCTCATACCCAGCACCTCCACCAATTGTAGGGGGTGTGTTTATTCAGTCCACGCAGAGGGATGCCGCTGCGAATTCATCCTGAGCAGCTGAATCCCTCTGCGTGGACTGAATAAACACACCCGCTACAATATATATATATATATATATATATATATATATATATATATATATATATATATATATATATATATATATATATATATATATATATATAAAGTTCCCCCCGTCGACGCGTTGTTTTTTCTTCCGCTTTGCATTTATTGTTCTTTATTCCAAAATTCACCACACGACAAATTCCTGTAAATGCCAACAATATAAACATAAAAAAAAAACAACGTTTGCCTTGTACTCTACACTGTTCCCTCCTTTAAATTCCTTAATAAAGAGCCCTTCATTTCCCTTTCAATTGTCTGCTTAGCACCTTGCGAAGGTATCGCTTCCGGCTATCTGGAGGTCGCAAAGGTAGCGTAGGAGGGCTGTAGCCCAGCTGCCGCCCTGATGATGATGATGATGATGATGCCCCCCTCCTCCCTAAGGGACCCCCTTGATCGTTTGTCGTGAAGCGCCACCATGTAGTGGTTTTTCCATGAGCAATGATTCTGCAATTAACCCACATCGAGTAATCGGCGAGCCTGCTGCCGTTTCAAGCGGCTTCCTGAGAATACAAAACGCGTTTTTTTTAATCTCATTCTTTTGCAAAACTTGAAAATTCTACAGCAGTTGGAACCCGCTTCCTCAATGTTCAAGATGATCTGAGGGACTTAGATTCTTTATAAAAATTTTGTTGTCGTCTTAAAATCTATACCATGGCATTTTACCTACCACAGTAACAATTTTGTAGACCTACAAAAATTGGGCTTTATTCTTTCCTGACTGAACTGCGTATCCACTGCGTGCAAAAATTAGTATAAAATCTTTCGCCTCTGAGTGACGCCACATTACTGCATTTTCCTTTAATGCTTGGCGGATAACAGAATAAATATTCGTGTGCACTCTTGAAATCACTTTTTGCCATTCTGTATCAACTGATTATTCAATTTGTTGCTAGTGAAAGATAAAAACCAGCATAGTTACAGCAACAAAAACTAAATTTTTTCACGAATGGGTCCCTAAAGAGGAGCCATGTATGCTTACGAAAATGCACCGCACTATATCGTGTTTTGAAAGGAAAATATAATACTAACGGGACTACGGCGAGGGTCTCTCGATCTGATCTGTCCCAACACATTGACAGCTCCGAACGGGAGAATTAGCGGTCATAGCGCAACTGGAAGCTTCTAAGATAAAACCCCCTGAAATTCATCGAATGACGAATTTAAGTTGCATACAAAGTGAATAAATGTGTTAACAGTATATGTGTACGCACTTATTAAGCCACACCTCCGTGGCGGTGTGCTGTGCGCATCAATCAGAACAGTCTACCTCTAAACGCATTTAAATTCTGTTGAAACAAGCCCAAGGACATGTGATCGATATAAAGCGGCGAGAAATTTTAGAGTTGAAGAAGCCATCATGCCAACTGCTGTGATCCTTTTGGTTCATTGAGAACTAAAGATGTGCACTGAATGTCATGAACGCCCTGGCGATGACTTTCAAAGAAATAAATTGCCAGAGTTCAATGCTTTCAAGGAAAACTCTGATAATGAACTGTCATTGTTCTAAGCTGTTATTCACAACGCACAGTAGATACCGGAAAATAATAGCACCTTAGTCTGGTGTGTTGGGGGTGTAACACGAACGCAGGTCTCGTTTCCATTGCATTTTAATATCCTTTCCAAAGAGGGCAGAAATTTTCCAATAAGGAATCTTCAGTTCTGCGCATGCGCTAAAATACAATATTGTTTCCGAGAACGAGTAAGTAAAATAATAAAATCTATTCCTGCTGCACCTTTGGTGCCATGAACTAGCTGTCTGTTTTTGAACGCACAACACACGTTCTGTGCTCCTTGCTTTTCTAGTCGTTTTTTTAATCAAGGACTGACAGTGCAAAGCTATCTGTCATTTCCTTTGCAGTGGTTCCTTCGAGATCGCATTCAACGAAGCTTACGGATCACAACCTCCGTCTAAACCAGAGATTTGAATGCAATTTGATCCTTGCCTTTTCACGCCTTGAAACAATCACTTCCTCATCGCAATTGTTTACCACTGCCACGTACGTTACATTTTAGTTCTCACTGAGAGATGTTTTGGAGCAAAAGTTTTCTTTTCAAATGCTTGCAAACGGGTAGTTAGCTGGTGCACTAAACCGTCAGGCGTGCGCCGAGAACAAGATCGCGTGGCAGCGAGTATCAGATGAGAGAGCGTCAAAAATGTTCGATTAGTGCCCGCATAGCGGTTGGTTTATTTTCCAAAGTGTCCAGATTTTTATCACTACAAAAATAGCTATCCCAGTGTTCGTGTTAGGCGTGTTCGAGGTCATTGCCATGACAACAACTCATGGTAGGGACTCTCGCGTTTACCAACAAGCCGACAACTGAATCAATCTGTTTTTACGACTGCTTCAAAAATTCTCCACGTGAATGGTGATAAGACGCCACGGACGTTTTCGCTCTTCACTGTCAATAAATAATACACTGGGGGAAAGAGATTTGCCGTGACAACTGCTGCTAAGAAGAGCGCAACTTCTAACTGCCACTCCTGAACCTTTCTATACGTGATTGCAATTCCGATATTTATGGAAGAAAAGCTGTTGCTGTAAACGTAGGAATACCACTCCGGAAAGCTCTAACGTCGCATGACTTGAAACGCAGTGCACGGCACTGTATTGATCCCTAAAACGCGCTACGAGAAAACAACTGCCACAAGCGCGCGAAAAGAAAGCATGCATGTGATATTTTACTACTTTGTGTTGTGCGCGAAAACGTGCCCTCGTGCACATGACTTCATTCGGAAGACCATTCCAGGAGAAGACTTCGCACCGCTGACATTGCCACGTGATTGTACCTAGTTTCACATCCCCGTGCTTTAACGTAAGTACGCAAAATTCGAAGACGTTTTCTAACTCTACTTCTGGTCGCTTTTCTCTCATCATCATCAGCTGAACTATACCAACTGCAGGGTGAATGCTCCTCCCATTTTTTTTTTTTTTCAATTAACAAAGACCTGTGCTAGCTTCATCCATTTGACCCCTGCGAACTTCTTAATCTCATCCACCCACCTAACTTTCTGCCGCCCCCTGCTTCGCTTTCCTTCCATTGAAATCCATTTGATTACTCTTAGAGACCATCGGTTATCCTCTCTTCGCGCTACATGTCCTGCCCATGTCCATTTCTTCTTAATTTCGATTAGAATATCAGTAACTTGAATTATTTCTGTGAACCACACTGCATGCTCCATATCTCTGAACGTTACACCTACTATTATCACTTTTGTCAATTTAGTCTACATATCCAAGAGGATTTTCATGGGTCACAGTACCGCCGTATTTCTGCTTTGTGCTTCAGAACTTCAGTGCTAGCCTGGATTAGGAAGATAGTTGTGTCGTTAGGAGGCATGCCAATGAATAAAATCCTGTACCTGTTTTACCTGCGGCGAGCGAATTTTTCTGGTCTTCCCGAATTAATTGTAAGAAATCGAGCAAAGCGAAATATGTTTCATAAATCTATTGAAAGCCTAAATTAGCAGGTGCATCAATCATCAATTAGCGTAATTTATTTTATTTTTTGACGTTCCGATCTAGGACGACTCTGATCTAATAATTACTACGCGCAGAGCTTCTTATTTTACGCAGGCGTTAGCATCTCCTGCTTCTGAGGTGCGTTTACATGAAGTAAAAGTATCTCAATAGCTGCAGTACATCACCCAATCAAAACGATGTTTGTTTATAAACAGCGAAATACATACCGCTGTTTGTAGGGCTAGTCTCTGTCCAATACAAATAACTTCATCAAGCAGCCGTAATAAGGAACAAAAATAGACGTCAGTATACTCACAGCAAATACATTCAGTCAACGTTTCCTAGGCGAGTGATACAAAACAGAAGCATAGAATGAAAAAAAATATACTTGAAGCACAAAGAAAAATCAAGCCAAAAATAAAGGGAGCAGGTCAGGACTGTTCCTGGTTGTTAATGAAGAATGTCTTGCAAATAAGTTTCAAATTATTTGCAAGCTTTATACTAATAGGAACTGGATTGAAAATTTTGGTCCGGCAAATTGAACCAAACGATCTCCGTATACATCAGGACTGGCAGGCAGAAGTTGCCATTTAACTCGTCTTCCATTGCGGGACGACACCAAGAATATACTAAATGGTAGAGTAAAAATAGCATTAGGGATGCTATTGAGCATGGATTCAAATTACAGTGCTTGAATTGTGATATATATATATATATATATATATATATATATATATATATATATCATCATCAGCCTGACTATACCCACTGCAGGGCGAAGGCCTCTCCCATATTTCTTCACTTAACCCGGTTCTGTGCTAGCTGCATACACTTGACCCCTGCGAACTTCTTAATCTCATCCGCCCACCTAACTTTCTGCCGCCCCCTGCTACGCTTTCCTTCCCTTGGAATCCAGTTTGTTACCCTCAGCGACCATCGGTTATCCTCTCTTCGCATTACATGTCCTACCCATGTCCATTTCTTCTTCTTAATTTCCACTAGAATGTCGGTAACTTGAGTTATTTCTCTGACCCACTCTGCACGCTTTCTATCTCTTAATGTTACCCCTACCATTTTTCGTTCCATAGCCCTCTGGGTTGTCCTCAACTTAAGTAGAACTCTCTTGGTTAGCCTCCATGTTTCAGCCCCATAGGTGAGTACAGGCAAGATGCAACTGTTGTATACTTTCCTCTTGAGCGATACCGTTAAGCTGCTAGTCATAATCTGTGAGTGCTTGCCAAATGCGCTCCATCCCAATCTTATTCTTCATGTTATTTCCTTTTCATGGTCCGGATCTGCGGTTACTACCTGTCCTAAGTAGACATATTCGCCTACTACTTCCAGTATTTCACTACCTAAAGTAAACTGCTGTTCCTTCCCGAGGCTGTTGAACATTACCTTAGTCTTCTGCATATTGATTTTCAAGCCTACCTTTCTACTTTTTCTGTCTAGGTCATCAATCATTAATTGCATTTCATTCCCGAGTTGCTTAGCAAGGCAATGTCATATATATATATATATATATATATATATATATATATATATATATATATATATATATATATATATATATATATATATATATATATATATATATATATATATATATATATATTCCCCTGCATGGATAACTGCCTTGTCGTGGCGGAGAGGCTTGCGAAACTCGATGAAGTCGTGAGCTCTGCTGTGTAGGGCCACCCAAGATAGACAGGTCACGGCAGAGAGTTCTGACAAAATTTGATTCACTGGAGAAGGTAATGGCAACCCACTCCAGTATTTCCTGCCAAGAACACTCTATGGCCAGTTACAATACCATTAATGATATGGCGCCGGAAGATGAGCCCCCCAGGTTGGAAGGCGTCCCACATGTTACTGGGGATGAACAAAGGGCGATTCCTAGTAGCTCCAGGACGAATGAAGCGGCTGGGCTAAAGATAAAAGGACGCTCAGTTGTGGATGTGTCGGGAAGCGACCGGAAAGTCCGATGTTGCAAGGAGATATATCACATACCAACGTGGAATGTAAGATCTATGGCGCAAGGTAAACTGGATGTCGTCAAACGAGAAATGGACAGATTGAACATTGATATCTTGTGTATCAGCGAGCTGAAGTGGACTGGAATGGGAGAATTTAACTCCGGCGACCATTATGTCTTTTATGGTGGGCACGAATCCAAAAGAAGGAATGGGGCCGCTCTCACAGTAAACAGAAGAATGGGCAAAGCAGTGCTAGGGTACAACCCCAAAAACGACCGAATGATTTCACTTCGGATCAAAGGTCACCCTTTCAACATAACAGTTATCCAAGTCTATGCACCGACCACTACTGCTGAAGAAGCTGACGTTAAGAGATTTTATGCGGACCTACAATGCCTTTTAGACCGCGCCCCATCATCAGACGTCGTTTTTCTCATAGGAGACTGCAATGCTAAGGTCAGGAGTGAAGAAATATCCGGAATTATAGGCAAGTTCGGTCTTGGCGAGCCAAATGAAGCTGGGCAGAGGCTAGTAGAGGTTTGTCAAGAAAACAACCTGACCATAGCGAATACTCATTTTCAACAGCACAAGAGGCGCCTGTACACATGGACTTCACCGGACGGTCTGTACAGGAATCAGATCGATTATATTATTTGCCGGCAGAGATGGAGAAGCACTATACAAGCAGTAAAAACAAGGCCTTGGGCTGATAGTGGCACCGATCATCAGCTTCTTGTTGCCAAAATTAAGCTTCGATTGTGGAAAACGCAGAAAACTAGATGGCCTTTCAGGTATGATCTGGATCAAATTCCATTAGAATATGCTGTGGAAGTGAGGAATCGATTTCAAGAATTAGATCTAGACGTCAGAGAGCCCGAAGAGATGTGGACTGATGTTAGTGATATAATACAAGAAGTTGCTACTAAGGTAGTTCCAAAGCAAAAGAAATGCAAGAAAGCAAACTGGTCTGAAGAGGCTTTGCAAATAGCTGAGGAAAGGAGGATGGCAAAAGTTATGGGGGAAAGAGAAAGATACAAGGTTCTCAATGCGGATTTTCAGAAAATAGCAAGGAGATATAAGAATGCCTTACTGAACATACAGTGCCAAGCAGTTGAAGACAACAGCCAATTAAGGAACACAAGAGCTCTGTATAAGATAATCAAAGATATCAAAGGAAGCTTCTGTGCTAAGCTGGGCATGATAAAGGACAAACGAGGCAAGGACCTCACTGAATCCTCAGAGCTAAAGAGGAGGTGGCAGGAATACACAGAACTGTACAAGAAGGACCCGAATGTGCAAACCCAACATAAGACGGTTGTGATTACTGATCTCGAGCCAGGCATCCTGAAGAGTGAAGTTGAATGGGCCTTAGCCAGCCTTGCTAAAAACAAAGCTAGCGGAATTGATGCCATTCCAGCTGAGTTGCTTCAAAACCTCAACCATGACGTTGTTAACATTCTGCATACATTATGTCAGAAGATTTGGAAAACCCTGCAGTGGCCACAGGATTGGAGGAGGTCAGTTTACATCCCCATTCCAAAGAAAGGCAGTGGCAAAGATTGTTCCAACTGCCGCACGATCGCGCTTATTTCGCATGCTAGCAAGGTGATGTTGAAAATCATCCAAGGCAGGCTGCAACAGTATGTGGATCGGGAGCTTCCGGATGTGCAAGCTGGGTTTCGCAAGGGCAGAGGAACTAGAGACCAGATTGCCAACAAGGGCAGAGGAACTAGAGACCAGATTGCCAACCTTCGTTGGATAACGGAAAAAGCAAGAGAGTTCCAGAAACCCATCTACTTCTGCTTTATTGATTATGCGAAAGCATTTGACTGCGCAGATCACAGCAGATTGTGGCAAGCTCTCCAAGAGATGGGAGTTCCAATTCACCTCATCTGTCTCCTCAGGAACCTGTATGAAGGACAAGAGGCCACAGTGAGAACTGGGCATGGTCGTACTGATTGGTTTCCGATTGAGAAAGGAGTGAGGCAAGGCTGTATACTGTCGCCCTGCCTATTTAACCTATATGCAGAGTGCATCATGAGTAAGGCCGGTCTGGACGAGTCTTCAGCTGGAGTGAAGATTGCTGGAAAACGTATCAACAACCTTAGATACGCGGATGATAACACTTTAATGGCAGAAAGTGAAGTGGACATCAAGAGACTTCTGATGCGCGTACAAGAAGGGAGTGAGAAGTTTGGGCTTAAAGTGAACATTAAAATACAAAGATCATGGCGTCTTACCCTATCAAGTCCTGGAGCATCAATGGACAAGAAGTGGAAGCTGTGACAAATTTTTCTTCTTGGGCTCCAAGATTACCTCGGAAGGAGACTGCAGCCATGAAATTAGGAGACGCCTGCTTCTGGGAAAGAGAGCAATGGTTAGCATTGACCGCCTAGTAAATAGCAGAGACATTAGTCTGCCAACCAAAATCCGTATAACTCGTGCTATGGTCTTTCCAGTTGTGATGTATGGATGCGAGAGTTGGACTGTGAAAAAGGCTGACCGCCGCAGAATTGACGCGTTTGAATTGTGGTGCTGGCGAAGACTCTTGAGAGTTCCTTGGACTGTCAGAAGATCAAATCAGTCAATATTGTCGACCATAAACCCTGACTGCTCATTGGAGGGTCAAATTCTAAAGTTAAAGCTCAGCTACTTTGGTCATCTGATGAGAAGAGAGGAGTCGCTGGAGAAAGATTTGATGTTGGGAAAGGTTGAGGGTCGCCGGATAAGGGGTAGGCAGCTAACGCGATGGTTAGATGGCATCCTCGAGGCACTGGAGATGAAGTTATGTGATGTTAGGAAAATAGTGAGAGACTGGAAAGCGTGGCGTGACATGGTGCATAGGGTCACGAAGAGTCGGACACTGATAATAATGTATCGCTACATTTCTTGACAAAGGCCGGACCCCGGACGTAACGTTGGATTAAAGCTTACCGTTTTGCTACCGTGTGTCATCTCCTTTACGTTTATGCCCTATATATATATATATATATATATATATATATATATATATATATATATATATATATATATATTTGTAGAAGACCTTGACCTGGGCGATACGTCGTCAACAGTCCATAGAACGTTCTGCGATCAGTCGTGAGATGTGTCAGCACACGTACGAGCGTCGAAGCGAGCTTCGTTGTCGTTTTCTTTCCTGCCCGTCACGCGCGTTGAACATGCTTGTCGTCGTTCTCTTCAGCAATAGGCGCTGAACATATCAGAGCCCAATACCTGTTTTACAACTTCCCCCGGGCGAAAAGACGCCATCCTGGCGGCTGATGGCGATGTGAGGATGGCCGGATCGTAGTAAGGTATCAGGCGGTTACTGTGTACTATTTCACGATTTCGGCAACGGTGGTCAGTGGATGGCGTAAGGAGTTCGATGAGGTAGTTGACGGGGGATGTTTGCTTGACAATACGGTAGGGGCCCTGATACTTGCTCAGAAGTTTGGATGAAAGGCCGGGACTGGAGGGAGGCACCCATAGCCAGACCAAAGAGTCTGTACGATAAGTAGGAAGAAGTGCAGATTGATCTCGGGTAGTTTTCTGCTGTTGCTGGGCGTGAGAAGTGAAGGACCGGGCAAGCTGACGGCATTCTTCGGCATAAGTTGCAGCTTGTGAAACAGTCGTGAATTCGGAAGAATCCAGTCGGTAAGGGAGAATGGTGTCCATGGTACAAGAGGGCTCACGACCGTACAGGAGGAAGTATGGTGAGAAACCATTGGTTGCTTGTGTGGCAGAGTTATAAGCGAATGTGACGAATGCAAGAACGCGGTCCCAGTTGTAGTGGTCGGAAGTGACATACATGGCTAGCATGTCGCCCATGGTGCGGTTAAAACGCTCAACCATTCCATTTGCTTGCGGATGGTACGCGGAGGTGGCGCGGTGAACGATTTTCCATTCTCTAAGAACAGCTTCGACAACTTCAGAAAGGAAAGCGGGACCTCTGTCACTCAGCAATTCTTTGGGAGCCCCGTGGCGAAGAATTATGTGATGGAGGATGAAGGAGGCAATGTCTTGGGCTGTAGCAGATGTCAAAGGCGCCGTTTTTGCGTAGCGTGTGAGATGATCGATTGCAACGATGATCCAGCGATTGCCTGTCGATGTGCTAGGAAGCGGGCCGTATAGGTCTATTCCAACACGCTCAAAGGGCTGAGCTGGGCAGATCAGCGGCTGCAGAGGAGCGGCGGGTTGGCGAGGTGGGTGTTTTCGGCGCTGACACTCTTGGCAGGACTGGACGAACCGACGAACATAACGGTACATCCCACGCCAGTAGTACCGCTGTCGCAGGCGAGTGAAGGTTTTCAATAAGCCAGCGTGGGCACACTGGGGATCGTCATGGTAATGAGAGCAAATCACGGAGCGTAGATGGGTCGGAATTACAAGCAGCCACTTTCTACCATCTGGAAGGTAATTCCTACGGTAGAGGAGCTTGTCTCTGATGGCGAAATGGTAGGACTGGCGACGGAGAGTGCGGCAAGGAGGTCGTGAAGCGCGGCCAGATAAAAAATCAAGGAGTGAGGCGATCCATGCGTCTTTGCGTTGCTCGGAAGTCATATCGGTGGGCATGTCGGAGAGATGTAGAACGGATATAACAGGAGTGGCTTCAGACGGCAAGGGAGAACGTGAGAGAGCATCAGCATCAGCATGTTTACGGCCAGAGCGATAGATGACTTTAATGTCGTATTCTTGGAGCCTCAGAGCCCAACGGGCCAGTCGACCAGAAGGATCTTTCAAAGACGACAGCCAGCAGAGGGAGTGATGATCGGTGACGACATCAAAGAAGAAGGGTCGAAATGACGCAGGATTGGCGGAGTCGTCAGAAGGTGGCGGAGTGTCGCGAAGGCATCATCACAGTGCGGAGACCAGGCTGAAAGATCGTGGCTGGACAGAAGCTTGGTGAGAGGGTTGATGATTGTGGCGAAATTGCGAACGAAGCGGCGGAAGTACGAGCAGAGGCCGACGAAGCTGCGGAGTTCTTTCACATTAGTTGGCTTGGAAAATTCTGCCACAGCGCGTAATTTTCCGGATCGGGAAGAACGCCATCCTTGGAGACGACATGTCCGAGTGTGGTTAGCTGCCGTGCTCCGAAACGGCACTTCTCTAAATTTAATTGGAGGCCAGCGTCGGTCAGGCATCGCAGAACTGTCTCAAGGCGCTGGAGGTTAGATGGAAAATCTGGGGAAAAGATGACAACGTCGTCAAGGTAACAAAGGCAAGTGTGCCATTTGAGCCCTCTGAGTAGGTTGTCCATCATGCGTTCAAATGTGGCAGGGGCATTGCACAGTCCGAATGGCATGACATTAAACTCATAGAGCCCATCGGGTGTGACGAAAGCGGTTTTTGGGCGATCGGCCTCTGCCATCGGCACCTGCCAGTAGCCGGAACGCAGGTCTATTGAGGAAAAGAACTCAGCTCCCTGCAGTCATGGGCGTCGTCGATACGAGGCAGAGAATAAATGTCCTTGCGCGTGATTTTGTTCAGTCGGCGGTAATCTATGCAGAATCAGATGGAATCGTCTTTTTTCTTGACCAGGACGACCGGAGACGCCCAAGGGTTGTGCGACGGTTGGATTACGTTGCGCTGGAGCATGTCGGTCACCTGTTCGTCAATAATGCGGCGCTCGGCGGCTGAAACACGGTACGGACGCTGGCGCAAAAGGGAATGGGTGCCGGTATCAATACGGTGAGTAACGGTTGTTGTGCGCCCCAACGAATGTTGCTGGGAGTCGAACGAAGCCGCGAAACGTTGTAGGATGGCGACAAGCTGGACTCGTTGTAAGGGCGTCAGGCCAGCGTTGATGGACCGGTGGAAAACTTCGAGGGATGATGGAGTGGCGACAGAAATAGGTGTTATGGCGCTGATGTAAAGGCCGGCGGTGGTATCGCCGAAGGGATAGGTGGGCGTGGAATCGAGCAAAGCAACACTACCCAGTGACTGGCCACGAAGTAAAGTGGTAGGGCAGGGGTACGGGTTACAAACAAAAATAGCACTTGAGTGGCGAAAAATTGTCAGCACAGCATGGAGCAGCAACACGGATTTTTGGCCAGCGCATCGTAACGAAGGTGTGTAGATAACAGTGGCGTCGGAAAAAGCAGCACAATAAAGAGGCACAAGCACTGAGGAGAAAGGCGGAACGTCGGTGTCCTCTGCGACGTGCACGGTAGCTGCAGCAGCAGAGGGTGTGTCGAAAAAAGTGTCACTGAGGGGTGATAACTCAAGTTGAGCACGGGCGCAGTCTATTATGGCGTTATGATTGGAGAGGAAGTCCCAACCAAGGATAACGTCGTGTGATGAGCGGGCGAGGACGAGGAATTCTATTGTGTATTGAACGTCGTCGATAACAAGTCTGGCGGTGCAGGCGGCTAATGGTCGAATGTCCTGAGCGCTGGCTGTGCGAAGAGAAATTGCAGGAAGCGGCGTCATCACCTTTTTGAGTTTGCGACAGAGGGCGTAATTAAGAACAGAAACGGCTGCGCCAGTGTCTACAAGTGCTTCGACAGGAACTCCCTCGATGAATATGGTAATAATGTTGGCTGGTACGTGAACAGGTCTTGAGTTGGTCCCTGATGGCGCAGTTCTTGCCTCCGGAACTGCGGCTGTTAGTTTTCCGTGTTAACGACTGATTGGCGGCGGAGCATCGGAGAACGGGAACGACGGCCAGGAGAAGGCGAGCGGTGGAAGCGGCGATCGTAACTTGAAGAGGACCGCGCAGGAGGCGAGGGGGACGGAGGAAGATTGTACATTGGCTCACGGGTATAGTCGTAGGGACGAGGGCCACAATTGCGGCACGAACGAGCCACATGGCCGGCGACTCCACAGGCGTAGCAGATAGGTCGGTTGTCTTGTGTGCGCCAGGGGTTGGAAGGGCGTGGCTGTGGTCGACGGCGGAGAACCGGACGATAAGGGGGGATTGTAGGTTGCTCATTTTGCTGGCGTCCCTGAGGCTCGTATAGTAGGGGAGGCCGGCTGTACACAAGGGCGACAGGGGGTGGTGGCCGCACCAAAACATCAGCGTACGTGAGAGGAGCCGCCACCAACGGCTGCTGAGGAGGTGAAGGCAGCACCTCAGCGACCTGCTCTTGTATAACACGCTGGAGAGTGGGAGTGAGCGGCGGCGCAGGCGCAGGTGCTGGCGGGCAAGTGAAGGTGGACAAGGAAAGCTGGCGCGCGACTTCCTCGCGAACAAATTGTTGAATGTGCTGAATTAGCGACTGCTGGTCCTGGGCACCATCCCCGGAGAGAGCCAAGCTGGAAAGAGTGGCCTGCTGAAGGCCAGCACGTCGTGTGGAAAGCCGCCTCTTGCGCAGCTCATCGAAGCTTTGGCAGAAGTTTATAACGTCGGACACAGTTCGGGGGTTTTTGGCGACGAGCATCTGGAAGGCGTCATCGTCAATGCCTTCCATAATGTGTCCGATCTTCTCGGCGTCGCTCATGGTAGGGTTTACGCGCTTGCAGAGTTCTACGATATCTTCTATGAAACTGGTGAAGTTTTCGCCGGTTTGTTGTGCCCGACTTCGCAAGTGTTGCTCGATGCGAAGCTTACGTATAGCGGGACGGCCAAAAACTTCGGTCAGGCTGGTCTTGAGAGCCTTCTAGGTAGAAATGTCACTCTCATGGTTGCGAAACCATAGATTGGCAACGTCGCTCAAATAGAAAATGATGTTTGTGAGCTTCACGGTGTCGTCCCACTTGTTGTACGCACTTACGCGTTCATACGACGCCAACCAGTCTTCTACATCCGTGTCATCGGTGCCGCTGAAGATGGCTGGGTCGCGCTGACGCGCTGCACCTGGACAGATGACAGGCGATGGGGTTGGCGGTTGGCTGGCGGTCTCAGGCATCGCGGAAGTGGTAGGCAAAGCACGGCTGCGAAGCTCCAGTTTGAGGGGATTGCTGGCACCTCCACCACTTGTTGTAGAAGACCTTGACCTGGGCGATACGTCGTCAACAGTCAATAGAACGTTCTGCGATCAGTCGTGAGACGTGTCAGCACACGTACGAGCGTCGAAGCGAGCTTCGTTGTCGTTTTCTTTCCTGCCTATCACGCGCGTTGAATATGCTTGCCGTCGTTCTCTTCAGCAATAGGCGCTGAACATATCAGAGCTCAATACCTGTTTTACAATATATATATATATATATATATATATATATATATATATATATATATATATATATATATATATATATATATAACATTAATACTGCTATCATTGGAGAATGTATGAAATACCAGACATAATTCTCTCTTATGTCGTCTCTACAAGGGAACAAAAGAAGTTCTGTACGCTTGGCCCCACGTTTCGTAGCAGTACCCGATATGACACCGAAATATCGAAAAAATACAAGGCAAGTAGTACGTTGTACATAAAATACCTTTTTTGCCTTAATTCATAAGTGCATAAACTAGTGCTTGCTTTTTACACACTTTATCTATATGCCATTCCCATTGTAAATGTTGGTTAAAGACAACACCATTGTTGTTTAGTCATATGTGAATTGTATTAGAGCCAGTGGTTCGTCTCCTGGAGTCGACTGCTACATTACTTTTATCTGCATTTATTTTAACATTTTAAGTACGAAACTATTCTGAAGTATGAAACATTTCGCGTGTTTGTGGGTTTGGAGCCCCGTGAGTGACAAGGATGCGAACAAAAGAGAAGAGTCTTATGCGTACGTAAAGTTCTTTAAAGACTGAATGGCCTGCAGGAGGTCATTCACGAAAAGAAAAAAAAGACGATCCCAGTACAGATCCTGGCCGGAACACGCAAGTCACGGGTAGGAGTGTGGAATTGTACTCAGCACTACTAATTGTTTTCTGACCTACAGGTAGCCGCCACAGAAATGGAGAGACTGATTATGGATACCACATGGGCTTAATTTCTTCCACAGGTCGGAGTTACAAACGCACTGAATTGTCTTTTGTATGTCGAGGAATAGTACTATTTCAATCTTTATTTTGTGAAGAGCAGTGCTAATATGTTGAAAAAGTCATGTAACTGCAGAAGTTGTCGATTTAGCTAAGACAATGCCATGCTGCTCAGCACAAATTTCGTTATTATCAAACAGAAAGTTCCTAAATTGTAGCGCTACTAATTCAAAATATTTCGAGAACAGTTCTGATTAGATTGACCACACGTTTCAGCCCGTTACTGCTGGGTTGATTAGGGTCTCTTGTCTTCTATATTGGTAAACTTCCGCAACCATAAAGCTTATGCTGCATAAAGGGCCGCAAAGAATGTCTAATTTTTTAAGCGAAATTTTTATTGTCTCATCATTGTCAGCAGGAACTGTCAGCAGAGGGTTTCACACTTTCGACGGAAATATTTAAAAATACATAAATGAACCTTGTCTCCACCGGGAATCCAACCTCCATTCCTTGGATCCCCAGTCGAGGGCTCTACCAACTGCGCCACGTCCCGGATCGTGAAACGTTCAATACAATTCCTCCTGTCTAGCGTGAGGATAGCTGGATTCCGCGAGTTACAGATACTGCGCCTCTAATTTTCTGTAAACAAATTATAAAACGCCGGTGGACTTCGATGCGTTCAATGGAATGCTGGTTGTGTTCGACAAGGGGCGCGCGATGTACCGTCACAACAGGTCATGACGTCACCAGGCTATTCATGCATAGATGCCAGAAACAGTGAGAATCCTGACCGGGAAACAGCTGGATAAAAAAAAGTGAGCTTAATATGGACTCCAGCCCACGCGTCTGTTCCTGGTAACTAGGCAGCACACGAGTTAGTCCGAGCTCTCTACTTCCCAGTAACCGTGAAGCCGCCTGATTGCCGGAACATAGACGAACGTCTATTAAATTACGCAGAATTAGTTGAAAATTATAGGCAAAGCCGAAAGCTGGTGCCACCACCGGATAAGCGTCTGAGCAACAAAGAGGCGAACGTATGGCGGTGTCTATAGGCAGGAATTTACATCCACCCCATCTGGACCTATATCACGTTCAGAAAGATGTGAGATAGGACCATAAATGAAAGAAATGTGGGGAGAGAGGGATTCTCAACCGCGTAATTTGGGAATGCCCTAACTTCCCAGAGGCTAAGAGAAAAATACTTAATAGAGACGCCTGGGAAACCCTTCTGCGGAGCGAGGACCCAACTCTTCAGAAGCAAGCCATTCGCCTGACGGAAGAGGCCGCAAGGAACCAAGACCTCTTTTCCTGCCTCTAATCGCGGAGGACCCGGCCCCCGTCCCCTAGGCCTGCGTGCCGGGGGTGGGGAGTGGGGGGCCTCCAATCTGGTGGAAATGAAAGTTGTTCGCACACACACACACACACGTGCATGCATAGACGAAGCTGATCCCTCCAGCCTCCGATACAGGCGTCCGTGCGGCGACTTTCAATTGGCGCTTTCTCGAATACTGCACCGCAAAGCGAACAGAAGCAGCCCAAGATGTCTAGGAGGTGTTAGTACAGCAGGCATCAGTGGCATTTCAAATTGACTTAGAGGGCAGAAAATGTACAGTGTCTCCCACAATTCTCCGCTGACACACGTACTACGCCGTAAAGGATGGCAGGAAGGTGGGAGTGAAAGTAAGAGAGATAGAGATGGCGTAGTGGAGGGCTGCAATCCACCGCGCTATATTGGCTTTCGCCTCATCGCACTTTAGTGGTCCAAAGTGCCCTTTATAATTTTTTTGAACACATTCGCTCATATTTCTTCATTGCTACAAGCGTTTCTATTTTCGCAGACTTTTTATTACTGACCTCAATTTATCTTCAGTCATCTCTTGGGAAAAAAAAAAGCATTTCTTAGAATTGGTGCGCCTAAGCTAGGCTTTGTTAGAGGCAATTCATTAACCAGGTTTCCTCCGCGATCGACGAAATGATTATTAAAAATATTAGTGACCTCTCTGAGATTATCTCAGGTATAATATGTCCTTTTTCTTGATACGGCCAAATCCCTCAGAAATCTCTGTATCTTTTTGTAATTCCATTCGTGGCACATTATTATATTAGTGTAGTATTGTTTCTTTCAATTCCTCATCATTGCGGCCTATTTATCTTGACTGCACCGAACCTGTCCGCTGTAATACCTATTAGTCCGAATACTTTTCCGCTTCTGATACTGTGAATCTTACATTTTTAGGACTTTAATTATAGCGTTCGTCATCTAAGAGCATATACCGTGGTCATAATTAGGCTTATTATATGTTCGAGTACATCGATCAATGGCATCTGTGATACTGAACAGCTGGATTTGATATTCAGTATCAATGCCGCTATCGCTATCGCACACTCTTCGAATTCGATGCACTGAAGCAAAGACAGCACATGAGCTTAATCGACTCGAAGTGCATATTTTCTGGGCTGTTTGGAATGACAACCCAGAATGTCACAGCGATGAAGCACAAAGGTGGGATTGTGGTCTGAGATGTCAGTGTCGGCGACACCAGCAAACACATTTTTGTACTTGTTGCAAAGGACATGGTCAATCAGAGCGGAGGATTGGGTGGTGACTCAAGCAGATTCATCTATAACATTTGTCAAGTTAAAATTGTGCCAGCAAGCTGTAATCACGTAGGCAATACATGGATGTATATAATGCATGATGATAGCAGGCTATCATTAAGCATAGCACACATCCTCCCATAAACTTGAAGTGATCCCGAAGTGCGTAAATGTGAAAGTGTTCTTTTCCGCTACAAATAAACTGTGAAATGTATGCACGCGGATAACCACCAGGAGAAAAAGCAATCAAACGCTAAAACTCTTGTATAAGAAAGTTTCTAGGTAATGTGGGTTCGAACGCAATAAACACACTGACTTTGTTCCTAAAAAGCCAAGGAAACCTTTGCGCAACCTTTCCGGTATTTTGCTGGCACTGAGGTTTTGTATGTGCACCGAGGAAAGGCCAAGGAAAATTGAAATGTGTGGGGCCCTGCTCCACGCACGAGGCAGCGCAGCGCGCCAGCCACAAAGGCGGCTTCCCGGCACTCCCTGTGTACTGCCCCCACTGTCCCTTTCCCTCTCCCGCCAACGGTATAGCAGGTCCCGGAGCGAAGGGGAAGGGGGGGGGGGGGGGGGGGGGGGACTATAAAGGGGTGCTCACGCCATCGCCTCTCTCTTCCTCGCCCGCATCGCCTTGAGTGCGGGTGCTCCTGCTGCTGGCTCCCGATCACGACACACCTAACCTCCGTTCCTGTGAGGAATAAACCCTTATGTGTACACGACCTTCCTCGAGTCAGTTCGTGCGCCCCTCGGGCAGAGGTATCGTCTACAATTGTTATAAGAGAGAAAAGAAGTGAGTACTAGCACTCATTTCAGGGTAAGTACACGCCAACTACGGTAGAAAGAGTAAGTCCAGCAGTTTCGCTTTTAGAGTTTTTAAAAATAATATTGCAGTAATATTGTGCCGTTTTCAGTTGTTTAAAGCCCAAGTATCTATAGGAACTATTCTGTAAGCATGATAATTGAAATAAATGGTGATGAAAACCCACTCTTCTTTCTTTTCCAGATCTACAACCTTGTTCCAGAGAGAGAATCTGGGCGGTATGCAGCGATCCACCAGTTGAATTTTCGGAGGAAAGAACTACAGAGAAACTTTCAAACCATCGTAGAACCCTCGCTTCTCGGCAGACCAGTCAGCAGTGGAGTTACGCAAAAAAAAAGAAAACCGTAAACAGACGCCCTGGACGGCGACTATGCACTTTATAATTGCCGATTAGTTTGCATTGTTCATACATTGCGTAAACTCTGCTCTGTTAATAGCTTAAAGCATCACATATATATTTTAGGTTAAAATTCCGAGGAAAAATATAAGCCTTTTTAAGAAACTGACACAGCTGTCCATACCAAAGCAAACAATTTAGAAAACGCATTCGCATTCCAGTTTTCGGCTGAGGTATGTAAAAACGCTTCAATTATTGAGTTTGAGCAAAACTTTTTTTTTAATATCATCCTACTTCGTATATGAAGTACATGCATTGAATGGCCTTTTAGACGTTTATCGTGAATAGTTTTCGGTATCTGGTAGCTTGATATTTGCTAGCGTTTATCAAAAAAATACGCAGTACGGTGCAGAATTTCCAGAAAACTGAGCAGCATAATTCCATCACTCCTAAGAAGCCATTTGGTAGCACTGCTAGGATTTTTAGTTTTCTTGATAATGCGGCTAATCTGCACTGCCATTGTGTGCACTAATTAGCCATCAAAATTACTGTCGCAAGATCGCATTTTTCTGTCCTTGCAGGTCGCTTAACCACGTAAAGACTACATGGCGACAATTTGTACCGTAGCATCATTGCTGGTTAGTATAGTTGTGTTTAGGTCGCAAGCTCTCCCCAAAAACGTCGACGTTAACCAGCCCAATGAAATGCTCATTTCCCACCCCTGCATCAGACGTGCATCCGCCTTTCTGGAAGACCGGGCTCATCGAAATTTCGCAGTGGCTTTCCTTACGTGTGGAATATACAAAGATCCCTTTGACGATTCATTGATGCGTGTCTTTCCTCAAGTACACACGCGTTGGTCATGCTGCAGAAAGGAATTTCTTGCTTTGCTGAGGAAAAACAAGGCCTTCAATGTGCCAACTTTGGTTGTAGTCGCTGGAAGCCACAAACGGAAGGCGTCTTGTGTGCGACAACACTTAAAGAGTCCTTTGCGGTCATATTTCACGGAGTGGATCGTTCTGCACAATATACAAGGCTTCCTGAGTCCAGAAGATATATCTGCTCTTGGTACAAAATTTTTGCTTTGCAGTGGTCTGCAGTTGCTGACTGAAGGATCAGGAACAAACGATATTTGCCCATTGAAGTTGTCCCTTTTCTCTCGGATGTGTTCTCTGATGAAATTAAAAAGAAGGTCACGCTTTTCCCTGCCACCTGAAGCTAAAGAAATTACGTTGGCCTGTCTTGGCGTAGAAAATTCCAATGACCGTGTGATAAGCTCATGCCAATCTTCCTACTACAGCATCATTAACTATTCTCTGCGTGCTCAGAACGCGACGGCGAGGTTCAGTACGTACACTAACCGTCAAAGTGCACTGCTGGCTGTATATCGTGGCGATGCGGAAGTGGTGATGTCGCCTATGATACCGGATCCGTCAGTTTTGGAGCACTTTCGAGTTTCGCCAGCTTTGCACTATTCACACGAGACGTTCTTCACGGCAAGAAGCTCGTACACCTCCAAACTATCTTTTTTTCGTGTGTTCACGCAGTCCCAGTGGATGTTTCTGCTGATTTCGTTGACCACGCTTGCATGTTGGTTTGTCTTGGCGTGCAGTAAGGTTTTGAAATTGGGCCGGTTTTTCTTCGACGCAGATTCCGCGCAGTTCTTGGTCGCTTCTTTGCTATCCACGTCTGCTGAGACGGAGACTGGTCGCCCCGTGAAGGGCCCTCACCACTCATGGTCATTCCGGAGGGTGTTCCTACTTCTTTGGCTGATGTTTGTATTACCTTTGTCAGTATTCTTGCGGGGAGAGCTCATCTCTCGTCTCACTGTAACTGTGCCATCGAATTTCTTAGACACATTGCAAGAACTAGAGACTGCGTTGGACAATGACGAACTGATTCCGTGTGTTTCCGACGGTTTCGGCGAGTTCAGGGAATCCATTACGGATACGGGAGTTTTTCGACCTGCCATATACGCCAAGCTGAAGACTACCTTGCAAAGAAAAAAGGGTAATATGCGCCTCGCATTCTCGAGAGGCGAAGACTGCCTTCGCTGTGCCCGACGAACAGGTTTTGCATGTTTCATGCCCGCAATTGGTCAATGCGAGCTGGCACAACTCAGCAGAGAGTTTGTCGAATCGCGGGAGAGACTGAATCTCGTGTATGAGGTAGTGGGTGTCCGAAAAGATTACGTCTACGCTGAAATCTTCAACAATCTCTTGCGTCGCTTATTGGAAACTGCCCTGCATCCTGCTGTCAGGGGGCAGAAGGAGTGTATTTTCAGCAAATGGGTCAGTGCAAGTCAGGATGAGAATGACGGAAAATCAAATCTGACGCAAATTCAAGAACTGTCGGCATTCATTTTTTGCTTTGGTGGGCTACTGTTCCTTGCGTTAGTTGTATTTTGCTTGGAGCTGTTAATTGACAGAGTGAGCCGTCGTGGCAGCTACAGGCGCAATATTCAAGATGAGAAGACATCACCACAGCCATAAATGGAACTGGAAGCACTTTCTACGTAAAGAAGACAACAGCCGTCCTCGAAGATCTGACTCAAAATCAAATATTTCTAGAGAAGCAGTGCCTCCCACTACGCTTGTTTTCACTGACCTTTCAGTTAGACTTCTAAATGACATCAATCTTCATATAGACAACAACCAAATATCAAAAGCTACGGAATGAGAGCGAGGGGAGAAGTTGAAGCCTAAACTTTGCGTTCAGGACGCCAAGTGAAGCATGCCTTTGAAGAGCCTGAGTCAACTGTTTTCCTATTTGTGGACATACCCCACACAAATGTTGATATACCTGTGGATATAACTTACTCTAAAGTTGCTTCAATTGTAGGGATGTTCTCGCCGCGACCACTTATTGATACTATTTGCGTTGCCGGACATTACGCATGCGTTAATGAGAATTTCATCCAAATGTTGGTTATTCGCCACACCGACGTTGTCTGAAGGCAACAACTTAATTCGCTGCAACCTGCGTAAATGCGAAAGACCTCGGCAGTTTTCGGTTCGAGCGGTTTTCAAGCTGGACTAGGTTGACTCGTGCAATTGCAGTGCTCATACGCCTGGCGAGCAGATTTCGGAGCACTTCTCACGATGTGTCGGCGGCCTGTCCGCGTAACAACTCATCAGACCAACTACGCCCTTCGGCAGAACACCTGACTCAAGCGAAAGCAATTATTATACTGTCTGTGCAGAAAGAAGTCTACTTAGGCGAATTGAAGAGCTTGCAACGAGGAAAGCGACTTTCGAAGCCAAGCTCTCTGTGGAAACTGGATCCATGGATTGATTCCGACGGCCTTTTGAGAATTGGTGGCCGCCTCGACAGAGCCAACCACTTCGACCAGCAGAAGCCCATTATCGTGCCCGGGGCGACACCATGTCACCACCCTGATTGTGCGGCATTACCACGAGCAGGCCAGATGTCAAGGACGCCACTTCACTGAGGGAGTGGTCAGAGCAGCTGGGTTCTGGATCGTCGGAGCTATAAGTGTAACATTGCTTCCTACATACACAATTGTGTTACATGTTGCAAACTCCGAGGGAGACAGCTACAGCCGAATATGGCAGACCTGCCACCAGAAAGACTAAGCACCGAGCCACCGTTCACTTATGTCGGACTGAATGTATTTTACTCGTGGCAAATCACGTCTCGTCGGACCAGAGGCGGCGAGACCAACAGCAAGCGTTGGGCTGTGCTCTTCACTTGCATGAGTATCGCGCTGTTCTATTGAAGGAATCGAGACCGTGGATACTTCAAGTTTTATTAATGCTCTCCGAAGATTCTTTGCCGCAAGAGGCCCGGCTAAGCAACTGAGGTCTGATTGCGGGACAAATTTTGTAGGAGCTTGCTCCGAACTAAAACTGAAGACCAATGGTCCAGACCACGAGAAGCTGGGAACATTCTTGTCGGACCATGAGTGCACATGGGAATTCAACCCCCTCACACTTCGCACATAGGAGGAGCGTGGGAAAGGATGATCGGAGTCGCACGTCGAATTTCGGATTCCATGCTACTTGGGAATGCCCCTGGTCGTCTTATTCACGATGTATTGATCGACTTCTTGGCAGAAGTCTCAGGAATAATAAATGCGAGACCACTCGTTCCTGTTTCAACAGATCCCGAGTGCTGGGAAGTGCTCATTCCTGCAATGCTTCTGACCCAAAAGGTCGACGGACGCAGTGCCACCAGCCTTCAATCAAAAGGATATATACCGACGACAGTGGTGGTAAGTTCAGTGGTTGGCAGACTCGTTTTGGTGCCGTTGACGACACGAGTTCCTTGCTATGCTACAGTGTCGTCGCAAGTGGCAGTACCCAACTCGTAACCTCAAGGCAGGCGACATCGTGCTCCTGAGGGACAGCAAGGTTCATCGTAACGAGTGGCCCATGAGACTCATTGTGAACGCTATCGAAAGTGGGGACGGCAACGTGCGAAAGGTCGGGTTCAAGACGGCAACCCGGCGAGTGATAAAGTTTCTCCGTCCTGTGACTGAAACGGTCCTGCTTATTCCGCGCGAGGACTGAAACACTATCCACCTTGCGGTACCTATAATTATGCTACGCCGGAGTAAACACATCTAAAGCTGGCTTACATATATCTACTCTCGATTACAGGATAGGCCCTGCAAGGTGCGGCTACATATATCCAGCTCGTTGCAGAATTACAGGCGCACCGCAGATCGCTTCTCTCTGCTAAACCGCTGAAATCTCGCCGCTGAAATTTCGCACAGAAATGGCATTTAATCGTCATTATTTTTTTGTTGCAGTTTTGTTTGGGATACGTCCCTGATTCAACCGGCAGTCGAACGTTCCTATCATATGCAGCCACTGCGAAGCAAGACGAGTCGCTGCTCCAGTGCTGGCACCAGAAGCACCATCTTGTGCTTTTTCTTTTTCCAGCGACTATATCAGAGCGAGAGGAGACGCGATCGAAGGTATTTGCAAATACCACAAGGCCGCGCCACCGTGACCAGCTCCGAGGCAACAACTTCTCCTGCTGCGCTGGGGAACTTTCCGGCATGGCTCGAGGTCGACTGCGCCAGTTGTGAGAGCATGGGCGAAGACTTAAGGCTGAGAAAAGGCTGGGCAGAAGTTGGGCGAGGCGTCCGGCATTGAACAGGGCTCAGGTAATGGAGACAAACTTTATTAACGAGACATGGTGCCCCACTACTAAGCTTCACGTCTCCGAGCCGAAGAACGTGTTTAACTGACACTCGCACACACACACCCCACTAGGCTTGGCTGCTTGGCCGCGGTGGAGCTGTAAGCGGTAGATGGCGCCAGTGGTGAGTCGCTCACATCCTGCCCCTCTCAGTTAGACCAAGTCTCTTTGGTAAAGCAACGAAATTTGCCGTGAGGCGCTAGCTGGGAGAGGGAGTATTCTTTCAAGCGCTCGGGTGGCCGAGGGAATGTCCAAGGTCCTGAGGCTGGGAGAATGATGCCTTGGCGAAGAAGTGGGCTTGTTTGATCCTGTAGGAAACGACGGTCTGCAGCAGAAAGCGGTAAGGGGATCGACTGTATGGCACGGCATCAGGAAGAAGGTCAATGGCATGTTCCACACCTTCGTACAAACCCAAGTCATCCTCTCCACAAGCGAATACTTCAGCATGTTTCGACAGGAGGCTTGTAATTTCTTGTTGCTGAGGCACTTGCACGTGGCTACCAATCTGTGCGGTGCGCAAGGATGGATCAATGCAAACCTCAACTGTTGGGGAAGCAGCTTGCTTGTATTCAGAGGGGTGGTTGCAATTGTTTGAAACATATTCTTGACAAGACAATGCTGCCCACAAGGGCTCGTCTGGTCCGGGAAGAGGCAATCGTTGTATGCCTGCTGAGCTGTGATAGCCAGGCATACGCATCATAACCTCCTCCCCTCGAATGTCGCAGTCGCACATTTTGTTCATGAATTTAAATGTTCAACCCCTCTCGGCTTTTTTATAATATCGGTATTCTATTCTTTAAGATTGTTCACCATCAGCTCCCATTAAGCATTTTTCCTCCCGGCATGATCAAAAATGACAGCGTTACACGGTTCGCTCTACGTAATAATTTTCTACTACCTAAGGTCAGTACTAACTACGGGAACAAGGCCTTCAATTTTCGTCCATATCATTTTGGAATTCTTTGAATTTCGACATTAAGCAAACTAATACACTTCCTTTGTTCAAGTTGAAATTAAAAAAATTTCTTCTTAATTTGTGATTTCTTTTTTTATCTTTTGTGTCGCGGCATTCTTTAGCGTTTTTGTACTTCTTGCTGTATTTTGTTTTTGTATCTAAATCTGTCGGCAATGCACTCTTTACTATTTATTTCGTTATTTATTTTCAGTGTTGCTTCATAAACGTTCTTACAATAATATTATTCTTTATGTTGCCTATCGAAATCTATTACCATGGCAGGTCACACCTGCGGCCTTGTACCATGGGACCTCTCGCTGTATATACTTGTACGTTGTTTTCTTATCCAAAAATAAACTTTCAACTTCAACTTCAAGTATCGTATACTTTACTCTTGAGCTACACCGGTAAGCTGCTAGTCATAACCTGCGAGTGCTTGCCAAATGCGCTCCATCCCAATCTTATTATCCTTGTTATTTCCCTTTCATGGTTCGGATCTGCGGTTACTACCTGTCCTAAGTAGACATATTAGCCTACTACTTCCAGTGCTTCGCTACCTAACTTAAACTAATGTTTCTTCCCGAGGCTGTTGAACATTCCCTTAGTCTTCTGCATATCAATTTTCAAGCCTACCAGATCTACCTTTCCTGTCTAGGTCATCAATCATTCTTTGCAGTTCATCCGCTGAGCTACTTAGCAAGGCAATGACATCAGCAAATCGCTCCCGCACCAAGTCTCTTAATACTTCCTCTAAGCAAGCTGTGAATAAATCTGGGGAGGTCATGTCTCCTTGCATAACACCTTTCTTTATAGGAATTTTGTTAAAGTAAAAATTGACCGCCGAGACTTCAGTTAAGTTCGTGGCCTTCTCCCAGAGCATAGAGAATGTGCTCATCGCGGGTCCACTGTCGAGGGGGAGGGGGGGGGGGGGGGGGAGCCCGGAGGAGCGGGCAAGGTCAAGTGGCAGATTGACGCGAGGTTAATAATAACGGTCGCGCAGGCGACCGCTCTTCGGAAGTGGTATCCGAACACATGGGAACGGCCGATGCTGCCGGTTCGCTCCGTTCCGATTCTCGGAAAGGTCGCTCTTCGACCGTGCCGCGAAGGAGGCAGAACGGAGCCATTAGAGAGCGCATCGTAAGCGCAGTTGTAGTATCGGCGCTAACTGCTGTCTATTTCTCGCTTTGAGTGGAGAGGGCGCGGACGGCCATAAATCCCCGAAATACGGCGAAACACGGGCTGGGGAGGATGAGCGGCAGAGGGAGCCGTTGTCGGTGTCTTCTCTGGAAGGCGCTTGTTCATCCGTCCCTTTCAAATCCCCGCCCGCGCGCAACCGACCAAGGGCAGCGATTGGAATGTTCGGGTCTAAGGTTTTTGTGGGTGTGTGTGTTGGAAGTGCAAATACATCGCCGTTGTTTATCTTTGTCACTGCTTGTAACCTGCTGCGTGAGCTGAGGAAAGAATCTGGAGAAAGCGTAAAACGGAGATTGTGCTGCTTAGTGCGTGCTTTGTGTTTGTTTAACCTAATATGCGTGTGGGTGAGACAAGTGTGTCACAGCGATTGGCCAGCCCATTCGAAAACGTTGCATTCTATTGGTCACAGAATTGTCTGTCGTTCATTGGTCTACGGACTAGATCGGAGTTTGGAAAGGGTGAAGGAAGCGAGCGTTTGGAGGTGGGGCTCGGAGGAGAGTTGGGTTCGGTGAGAGTCGAGTTCGGACGACGGTCGAGTACAGATGGGTTGTCCGAGGAGGGGGCTAGGGTGACGGAGGTCTCCAGGGACTCCGGCACTGGAGACCTGGAGACCACTGTAGCAGAAGCCCAAGGCCTGATTCTGATAGCCTCTGACCTCTGTGCGTCCACCCACTTGTACGGTCTCCGAAGCAGAAGTCAACATCTGCCATGCCGCAATAGTGACCCATTACAGTTTAGCTTTTTTGTCATTATGTCGCACGTGAAGACATTGTAAAATATGTAAATAAATCTGAGCAGTCAACAGGGAACGGTCTAATCTCCGCGACGCAATGTTTCGCTGAGCCACGGCCACAGCGGTGGTCACCAACAGATCTGTACGAGCAGCGACAGAAGAAAGGAGGAAGAAATACCTGCCGTACAGGGAAGTCATTCGCCTTCAAAAATAACTGTTTCTACTGAGTCAAATGATTTTTCGTAATCAATGAATGCTAATGTATAGGGACTGGTTATATTGAAAGGTTATTAAAAGGTATTAAAAGATATTGCCGACCAAATGCCATTTCTGTGCGAAATTTGAGTTGTGAGAATTCAGCGGGTTAGCGAAGAGAAGCATTCTACGGCAATTACGTAATTGTGCAACGCGGTGGATATTAGCTTCACACTCGTGTGAACACTCGGCTATATATGACCCAACACGGCCTAATTATTTACATATCGCTGCTGCGCCCTCACTTTCCATGTATAGATGCGAGCCACTAGGCAACGAAGAGGCGGTGGAAGGCGAGCGGTAGGAAATTCAACGGATAATTTTGCCAATACAGGCATAGAATATGCGGTTTATGAGGTTTTAACGTTCCAAAGCGACTCAGGCTATGAGAGACGCCGTAGGGGAGGGCTCCGGATGTTTAGACCACCTCGCACAGCGCACGGACGGATTGATTTTTTTAAGATGGCGCCGCGTCGTGCACGCAGGGCTAAGCGCTGCAATTTCACCTCGCTATTATACCGTTGTTATATGGTTCCTTTTGCTTTCACGTGCGATATTTTCATCTTCTGCCTCAGTGCAAAACATCCTCTTCGCTAACCGTGACATCTATGCCCTCCGTGCAGCGGCCGCCACTCATCGGCCAGTTCTGGGCCTCAACGACGCTACGCATTGGATCAACCACACACCGACTGCCATGCATCGGTTCACCTTCGTCGTGGCTCTGCTGTACGCCTCTTATCGACGACTCCTTTCTGTTAAGGTGTGGGGATCTTAGTGTTCCCGTAGACTGTGATGGGGTCCGATTGATTAGATTGATTGTGCGAAGGAGCTTCAGGGAAGCAAGGCAGAAGATTCCTCATTGGTCTGCCAAACAGCAGTTCATATGGTGATCTTCCTGTTGTAAGGTGTTTGGAAGATCTGTATGACATCAGGAAAGTGTCAAGCTCTACTTTCCCATCTGTGTTCGCAAGCTGACTTGTGTGAACATGCTTTTTCAATGTTCTCATGAACTATACAGCTTCACCATTAGCTTGAGGCCACAAAGGTGTCATCCGATGGTATCGAAATCCTAACTCTTTCGAGAGTGCAGCAAACTCTCTGCCTTGAAATGGTGGTCCATTGTCAGTTTTTACCTGTGCAGGGATTCCGAATTGGCAAAACACTCGTCGCAGCAAGGGGAGCACATTGTTCACACTCGTGGAATGTGTGACTTGTACTACTGGGTATCGCGAGAAGTCATCTATTACCACCATAGCGTACTTTCCATCTGGGAACGGACCACAAAAGTCAACCGAAACTTCCTCCCAGGGACCATTGGGTGGTTCAGTGATGGCAAGTGGTTCTTGCTTTGCTTGGGGAACGCCTGCTTGACATGGTAGGCAGCTTTTAATCAAAGTGTGTACTAGTTTGTCCGTGCCTGGAAACTAAACTTTTTCTCTCAGCATTTTTGTTTTGACAATCCCTTGATGACCCTTGTGGGCGAGCAGCACTGCTTGCTTCTGCAGGCTAGTGGGAAGAACTATTCGAAGGACGATGCCCTCAGGTGTTGTTAGTTCAGTCTTTATGGAGGCAAATGGCTTTAGTTCAACTGAGACCCAGCTGCTAGGTGTGGGGTGCTGGATAGCACTGACAAGTAATTGTAGCTGCTGGTCTGCTTTAGTTTCTTCTGCAACTTCTTGAACTGAGATGACATTTGGGATGCTGTGGCACTGGATGAAGTTAACGTACTCGTTGGGTACTTTGTCGATGCGGGCATGTATTTTCATCTCAAGAACTGGATGCCTGGAAATATCATCGGAAGGGTTGCTACTTCCTGTGGTGTGCTGTACATCAAACTTGTACTGTTGAATGCGTAGAGCGAGGTGCTCAATGCAGGCAGATGGTGATGATCTTGGGTTTCCCAATATGCTCACTAAAGGCTTGTGATCAGTCAGCAAAAGAAAGTGAATTCCACAAAGATAAAGGCGACAGTGTTCCATTGCCCATACAGCTGCGAGCATTTCACGTTCTATTTGGGAATAGCGGCTTTCAACAGGTGTGAGCGCTCTACTTGCATAGGCTATCACTGCAGTGTGTTCACTGACACGTTGTGTGAGGATAGCACCCAGTCCATGTGGACTGGGAACCGCTTTTGTCCGCTTGGATTGGTCAAAGTAAGCAAGGGTGGATGTATCAGACATGGCTTGCTTTCAGCTCTCAAAAGCTTTATGCTGTTGTTCTGTCCACTCCCATGCAACATTCTTCAATTTAACAAAAGGACAAAGCGCTAACGACACATTCACAAGAAAGAAAACACGGAGCGCTTGTCTGTGTCTTCTTTCTTGTGAATGTGTCGTTAGCGCTTTGTCCTTTTGTTAAAAAATGCTGCACCTACTAGCCCAACAAAAAGTCCTTCTTGAACATTCTTCAATGTCAGTTCACGTAATGGCTGTGGGAGGTAGGCTAGATTTTTCAGAAATCTACCTGAATAGTTGATCATACCTAGCAGGTTCTTTACTTCTTGCGGTGACTCTGGTGTTTTGATTTCGGTGACTCCGGTGTTTTGATTTGTAGGAAGGCTGCTATCTTCTTAGGACCGGGACGAACGCCGTCAACTGAGAAAATAAGTCCAAAGTTCAGTTCTCGTTGAAGAAAGTGACACTTTTTTCATTTGAGTGTCAGTCCAGCTTCTTGAAGTCGCTGCAGAACTGCTTTCAATGAGGCGTCATGCTCCGGTTTTGTTTGCCCAAAAACAAGGATGTCGTCACTAACATTCATGACATTGAGGATGCCATTGAGCACTTGGCGGATGGTGTTTTGAAAGATTTCAGCCGCGCTGCTGATGCCAAAGTTGAGACGTTTGTAGCGAAACAAGCCAACATGTGTCGAGAAAGTAGTGAGCTGCCTTGAAGAAGTGTCAAGTTCCAATTCTGGTGATATCCATTCTTCAGGTGAAGGTTGGAGAATACTGTTGCTCCATTTAAGGCAACAATGATGTCATCCACCGTCGGACACAAATGTCGTTCACGTTGAATGGCACTGTTCACAACACGCATGTCAATGCAGATTCGAATTTCATCAGGCTGATGTGGTTTGGGCACAATAACCACAGGGGACACCCACGGTGTAGGTTCGATGACTGGCTCTATGATGTCTTCTGACAGGAGGCGTTCAAGTTCTTTTTCTGTGGCATCACGTAAGGTAAACGGAATACGACTGTGGTTGTGCAACAGGTGGGACTGAGTCATTCACAAAAAGGTCGATGTGTGGTTTTTGAGTTTTCCAACTCCACTAAACAATTTGGGGAATGCTTCCACGACTGACTTGTCACCTGGATTGTCAGAAACTTGGTACGTGATCTGGACAAGCCCCAGGTTGGTTGCTGCTGTGAAGCTTAAGAGTGGTGCAGTTTCCTGGAATGACAAAAATGTCTTCTTCAATGCACTTATCTTTGTATCTCATTGTAACAGAGACTTTGCCCAAAAGTTCAAGTGGAGACATTGATTTGTATGGGAACACTCTGATGGATGTTTCTAGGAGATTCACATTTAGGCGACAGCTCTTTAAGTCATTTTCGCCAACAATTGACACTGCAGCACCCGTGTCGATTACGAAAGTGACTGGCACATTGTTTACAGTGACAATAGCCTTTGGACACGAACTTGCTTGAAGGGAAGTCATGGCAACAAAAACGTACTTGTCGCTGCTTGGACTGGTGTCACAGGTGGCTGCAGGCTCTCTAGTACTTGAACTCTTCTTACTGCCGGCTAACTGTGTGTCTGAGTCATTGTCACAGTCCACTGTGTGTACTGTTCTCCTGGTTGAGCGACAGAATCGTGCAAAATGACCAACCTTGTTACATGCCTTGCAAGTCTTGCCCCATGCAGCACAACTGGATCGACCGCCTTGGTGAGGCCACTTGCCGCCACAGTTGCGACAATCTGCTGACGAGACACGAGGTTGCTGCGGTGTGTAGGCCTGCCGTGGCATCTGTCGTTCATTTCTTGGGTGTTGGCCATGGTGTTGTTCTTCCTTGTGTACTGCGAACACCGCCGCATTGTTATCGATGTGCTTTTCGATTTCGGACACATCCCGTTCGACATCCTCGAGCATTCTTCCTTGCTTAAGTCCGGTAACGTGAGGGAGTGAAGCATGGCATACTTTCGGAGGCGAGACGACGTTGTGGCGAGAATTATTTGGTTCTTGACTTCAGAGTCGACGTTTTCGAAGTTACAGTGGCGAGAAAGCTGCCGGAGGCGCGCGTAGGAGGCGTCCAGTGACTCACCAACGTTTTACTGAGCTTGACGAAATTTATAGATAGCAAATGTTGAGTTCACTCGCGGCGCAAAATATGCATTCAGTTTCGCTCGAGCGGCATCATATTCTGGCGTTGATGTACTCTGCGTGGTTTGGGTCGTGCTTGTAGCCGTCGACACCTTGCACAGCACTCTCGGGGAGCGAGCGATATATGTCGTAGACTTCTTCACCGATGTAGTGCAGGAGGAGCGCTTTTTTGCATGCATCTGCCGAGATATCGCAAGCTAAAAGTTTTCGAACCTTTCTACCCACTTCGCTCATTCGTGACCAATATTGTTGTCGTCGATAGCGCGCAGGTCAAAACTTGGGAAGGCAGGGAGCACATGTGCCATGGCTACGATTGCCGGTAGCCGCTTGTTGCTGATGGGTGATTGGACGGACTCAATCTTGATGTAGTGGTACTCACATGAGATAAAAGAGCACTTCTGACACCATCTTAGTGTTCCCGGAGACTGTGATGTGGTCCGATTGATTAGATTGGGCAAGACACTGATGAAGCGAGCCTGTTAGTTAAGCCGCCATGTTTTTATTCCGTAGTGGCCAACAGAGTGGTAACATTCGGCTAGATGCCGATTACAAACACTACAGAGGTGTCTGTCGGAACCCAGGTCCTCCTTGATTCGTGTGCCTAAGGTGTGGCAAATGTATTCGTGTTGACCAAGCAGCCTTGTGTTGCGATCCTTGTGACGAATGGAACCATATCATGCCTGGGTTTACATATCGATTCCGGACTATCGCAGGTGCGATCGCACTAATGATCATTGATACTGCTTCTGATGTACCCTCCCCCATTTCGCGGACGATCTCTTAGACAGTGGCCCAGCTGCCCCTACCCACACAGAAGTTGGCCATTCTAGCTCGCAAGATGCTCATAATTACACTCGAAACGGCTCCATTGGGCTGAACAGGTCCAATAAAAGTGGTACCTATACTAACTGCCGAAGCATTATGAACAAGCTGACCTCCGCTCCACCATAACGTCTCTCTGCGCGCTAACACTTGTCCTCCTCAATGAAACGTGGCTTGACCGACGTGTCTACGACGCCGAAGTCTTGTGTTCCGTCGTAACTATTGCGGCCGAAGTGGTGGTAAAAACTTTTACTGCCAAAAATGGGGGCAAATTATACTCCTTTACATGGCACGAGGCAGCCCATAGGAGGCCGCCCTTACAAAGCAAAAGACAGCCCTTGGAGGGCTATTCGATTCAGGGCATTGGTGATGACCCAGCGCTGCTCTGTAGCAGTGGAGCTGGCCAGGAGAGTCTCCCAGTATGACTTCGGTGTGGTTGCGGATGGAGGATGTGAGAAAGTAGGGCATGTGATAAGGACGTGAAGAAAGTCTCCCGATTTTCCGCAGAGCATACAGGAGGACAGGAACTGATTGGGGTATGGGGTATGAAGAATAGGGTAGGGAGCAGTACGTGTCTGAAGTCGGCGCCATTGGGAGACCTCGGTAGAGGTTAGGGACGGAGCCGGCGGTGCGTAAACACACCGACTATCATGGTAGTAGGTAAGGATATCTTATAAGATAAGCAGACGCTTCCGAGCTGGCGTCGGAGATCGAACTCTTGCTCGCAAATGAGACCTCGGGCGAGGGAGTGGACCTCCTCGTTACCCGGAAGGCCTGCGTGTGCTGGGGTCCATATGAGGGTTACAAGGTGTGTAGGATGCCAAGAGCGTAGAAGCCGAGCCGCGCCCTATTGCAATAACCAGCGTCTCCAGTGCGAAACCAGTAAGATTTTCGCACTGGTTTTGCACTAGATATGCTGGGCACCCTGGAGGTCTGCGATATTCACTGGAGCAGTAACGGGAAGACACTGACTGCACTGGTGCGATGGGAACAAAACGCTGGGATTAGCCTTTTGACGCTGGGTGTGTCGCTGGCATCCGCAATGCACTGGGAGAAGAGCTGTATGCACGCTGGGGCCGCACTGGTCCCAGTGCCCCAGCATAGCCGATGCGGCCTGCGGCGTCAGCCGGAGTAGCATCCCTCAGGGGCCAACAGGGCAACAGCGTACTCGCAGTCAACCATCGGGGCGCATATGAAAAATATGGTTCAAGCAAGCGCTTTTTGCTGCGAAGTCATTGCGCATTTGTAAGAAAACAAAGGCAGTATCTTTTTTCTAGAGTTTCCATGTTTCGATAGGTCGTTTCGAGCGTTTCGAGAGACACCACGACCGCCGCGCCTCTAACTCATGACACATTGACGATTAACGCACAACTAAAGCTGGAATTGAATAATGTGGACTGCCATGCATAGCCAACTTCACAGCTGATCTTAAGGGCACTCTAACACAATGATTACTGCCAAAATGTTCAATGCGGACTCAATCGCAGGCAGGCGTAGCCTGCACCACGGCCCAGTATAAACAGCAGAAAGGAAAACTAAAACGAGGAAGAGAATAGTTTACCGAGCTATGGGCCCATGAGAGAAAAAACAACATACAGCGCTTGTAATGCATAATATTTGGTGTGTTTCTCAAGCTTTTGCGCTCTTTCTTACTCTGCGTATGAAGCAGCCGAGCCCTCGGTCATCGCAACACTTCCCGAAATGTTTACATACAAATAAGGTTTAGTTACACGCAATATAGGGTCATCGCTGCTGCTCTTGCTGGTATTGAAGCTTGGTCGCACTTTTTTCCTTGAAGGTTTGTACTAAAGCTCCGTGTTCAGCGAAAATTACGCCCACGGTAACAGAGCACCACCGAAGAGCCGGCGTTGGTAAATTTGCCACCAATGTCACACTCTACATGTTAAAATGATTCCAGTGCACAAAATAGCGCGCATAGGCACCCAGAACATTAGCTGCAAGTCGTGAGAGCAGACAGCAGGCTCCAATAATCAAGAAGTTGTAATTGTTAGAGCGGAAGCAATGGGCTTGTAGACTGCAAAACATGAAGTCCCAACCTTATAAATGCGGGTTATAACATAAAATGCAGAAATGTTTTAAAAAATTCCAGTTCTATGATGTATTTGCAACGTTTATATGCGCATCCACATGGGAACGCACGAACCGGGGCAATCTTTTTCACGCAGTTCAGAATGGGGGCCTTGGGTTGACGCATCTATTTCTATCTATGCACATCTCAGTCAAGGGTATAACTGACTTGACTTCCCCAATCGGAAATGTTTGCTTAGGACCAATTAGAACCAATTGGAATTAGAGCCCAGTTGGAAGCCCAATTCGTTTCAAATGGGCGTCCCAATTGGGAGCGAACGAATCCCAATTGGGATGCCCCGTTGGTTTCTTCAGTCCCAATTGGGACGCCCAAATGGTTTCTTTATTCCCAATTGGGAGTCACGAAATCAACTGAGCGTCCCAATTGGGAGTGAAGAAACCAGTTGGGTTGGACAGTATTGGACAAACCATTTGGGATTGGCAGAACCGATTCAACCTGACTAGTCTTCCCAATTGGACCCATTAATTTTTTTTTTTTTTTTTGGCTGGGATATGCCTTCCGATCCCTATACACTGCCCGACGTCCTTCCTCGTCTCGAATTTTATGCCGATCCATATGGAGTCCTTATCAAGGAAACCTCGTTGAGCGACTCGAAAGCTTACAAAGAACAGCCACGATCACCTTGTGTGCACGGCTTGGTACAGCGGCGCGATCTCCAGACAAGCTATAGGGACCGGGCGCCCGTTGTATGGCGCCACCGTCGCCTCGGCGGAACAGCGCCGCCCGCGGCGGAGTGCCGAAGCAGTAGAATGCCGAGGCAGCTGAGCGGCGCAGTCGTTTCCGTTCTGCGAGGCGTTTTTGAGCATGTCCCTACCTGTCGCTTTGCGGTGTGGCTTTGAGAGCTATGAGCTGCTTTTAGCAATCGTAAGGAGTATTTTTCGACCAGGAAATTTTGAAAAAGGAAAGGGCTATCCTCGGCAGGGCGTGCGTTTTTCTTTTCTTTTTTTTTTAACCGCCCGGGGCATAGTATTTCTGTTATATACTCGAAAATTCCGCGCGCGATTCCACCATGCACTAGGAGCACCTTCGTTAGGCGCTTGTAAAGACGACTTCTAAGACGGGAATTGTGCCTGCACTACTGCGCGTTCATCTTATATTAGGTCTAATCGAAACCCGCTTGAAGATCAAATACCGCCGAGCAGCGCAACCGTGGCGCCGTAGTAGTGGTAGTTGTAAGGGTCAGCCTTCATGTAAAATTAAAAAGGTGCTGCACCTGTCTTTTTTGGTAATAGCTAGGCCCAAACGATTCAGAGTAGAATAACAGCAGATGACATTCCAGTTTCAACCTTGCAACGAGAGCTGAAAAGGAGAAAATAAACAAGCAAGGCAGAAGTAGGATCTTATTTATGGTTAGAAAAGCACACATATACTTCCAGGACTTCTTGCACCATTACGCTACAAATAGCTCACTGAACCCGGCCTTGAGACTATCAAACTTAATCATAATATAAGCCAAATGAGTAATACCACCTCAGCATCATTTTTACATACACGACAATGCTCTTGTTGAACACGTCGAAGCTGCTACATATAATTCACTTAGAAAATATTATATTATAAATACCTTTCTCTCGACATGCTGCGGAGGTTGTGAAAAGAAAAAAATTAAAGTTCCTGCTGTCAGCGGCCCTATTTTTTCGGACGCCTGCTATATGATAGAGAGATCTTGGTAGTATTTGACTTTTGCTTATTTAGGCGTTCTTTCAGCGCAGGAAGTTCAATGCGATTGACCGCGGCTGTTTTGAACATTTGTAAGCAATAGCTAGTCCAATACTGTCAAACTGTTAAACACAATCGAAAAAAAAAACATGCAGTGTGATGTGTTGTAAGATAAGCCACCCACAATAAATAGAGCGTTCTATTGTTAAATGAATCCCTCTGATGGTTCGTTCGCTACTTTCTCAGCGTACGTACACGAACTTGCGGGGTCGATACCTGACCTCGATACCTGATGAGTGTGAGGGGACACGACCATGTCGGTAGTTTTCTATTTGCACGTAAAGGAATCCGGATAACTGAAAGCCATTCCTTTTACAACTTTGTCACTGCAGCTTGCCGGACTGCCGCTAAATTTGTTTACATTTGCCATAGAAGCAATTTCTGAGAGAGGTAAAACGGTCTTGTCTTACTATGCCACAATCACGAAATCTCACGTTCACTAAAACGTCAATGAGAAACACATGTATTTAGGCGGGCCAGGAAATGGGTGCTGCTGAGAAAATACAAACACGTGTCAGGTGCAACGTGAATGCGAAAAACAAATAATTTGCTACACGGCCTTCGAAATTAAAAATGAAATGCTACGTTTTTGCTCGTTTCCACAAATTAAATTGTATTTTTTTCTTGTTCGACTTTCATATGAAGCCGATAGCAGATTTTGTGACCATGCGGTATCGATTGAGCTGTGAAATGAGTGATTTTATTAGGCGAAATGGACATGCCACAAACAAATGTTAACAAATTCGAAGAGTATCAACGCAGAGCTCTCAGCACATTTTCATTGGTTGACAAACGAAGAGAGAAAAAAGAACAAGATCATGGTAGTAAGAATTGTTCACATCTCCTATCTGCTCTTTCTGTTAAGAGAAAAACTTAAACTATCTATGACTATGTCAGCGAAAGTAGCTGCACAAACATTGTCCCTGCCCATCACTGAAGGTCGTAACGCAGCCCGAATTACGATGGTGGAGCTGCCTTTTCTTTTTCCGTGCTGGAGTTTTCTTGTACACACGCGGGGAAATGCTGAGTTGTAACTTACGCTGTTGGGTTCTGTCGATTTCCAATTCATTGTCAATAAAGTGACTACAGATGAAAGAGTGCGGATTCGACTCCGAGACTCTCGTGCCGTCACTCCTGGGGAACAGAAAGGCACAAAGCATCCGGTATCAAGCGGAATTTAAAAAATTCGGCACTTTCCATGACCACACAGTAACCAAATACATAGATTCGTGCCTCAGCTACCTTTCAAAGAACCGTGCTTAGGTCACCCGCCACTCATGCTTATGTGGAAACCAGTAGAAATGAATCGATTTAAAAGCGTTCGACGAGTTTGCGTAGCTGCCAGTGCAGCCAACAACGCACCACGTTTCGCCAGCCTTGTTTGGCCAGACTTCATTTCACTGGACATATTCACTCAACTAGCCCAACTTTCTGCTCTCTTGAGGATATTCACGCACAACATCATCTAAACCTTAGGATTTCCAATTAATTTTCCACACAAGCCAATGACAAACAGCACGCTCCAATGCGCTGGCAATGCGCTGGGGCCGGCACATGCCAGCGATTGAGCGATGCGCCGAAAGGCGGCGCCACCCGTTCAGCTTTCCGGTCCCTGTGCATTTAGGCTAAAACAACTAAGGTGGCGGACCCACGAACACCGCCGCAGTGGCCCGCGTCGGGATCCTCTGCTCAGCCCTCGACGGGTAGCTCGATGAAGGCTACCTTCATTCCGCCATCAGGCGCAACAAACGCACAGGGCAACCAGAGCCCATTCACGCCCGAACTGTCCGTCATAGATATTCCGTTCTCCTGGCGGCAATAACTGATCGACTTTCTGTACACACCAAAGACCCAGAGAACGCATCTCCCAGTTGACTTGACCATGCATAGTCACGTGTCATGAGGCGTGCCCTGGTCAATTACTTCGATTGGTACATGATTGTGTGTGTGTGTGTGTGTGTGTGTGTGTGTGTGTGTGTGTGTGTGTGTGTGTGTGTGTGTGTGTGTGTGTGTGTGTGTGTGTGTGTGTGTGTGTGTGTGTGTGTGTGTGTGTGTGTGTGTGTGTGTGTGTGTGTGTGTGTGTGTGTGTGTGTGTGTGTGTGTGTGTGTGTGTGTGTGTGTGTGTGTGTGTGTGTGTGTGTGTGTGTGTGTGTGTGTGTGTGTGTGTGTGTGTGTGTGTGTGTGTGTGTGTGTGTGTGTGTGTGTGTGTGTGTGTGTGTGTGTGTGTGTGTGTGTGTGTGTGTGTGTGTGTGTGTGTGTGTGTGTGTGTGTGTGTGTGTGTGTGTGTGTGTGTGTGTGTGTGTGTGTGTGTGTGTGTGTGTGTGTGTGTGTGTGTGTGTGTGTGTGTGTGTGTGTGTGTGTGTGTGTGTGTGTGTGTGTGTGTGTGTGTGTGTGTGTGTGTGTGTGTGTGTGTGTGTGTGTGTGTGTGTGTGTGTGTGTGTGTGTGTGTGTGTGTGTGTGTGTGTGTGTGTGTGTGTGTGTGTGTGTGTGTGTGTGTGTGTGTGTGTGTGTGTGTGTGTGTGTGTGTGTGTGTGTGTGTGTGTGTGTGTGTGTGTGTGTGTGTGTGTGTGTGTGTGTGTGTGTGTGTGTGTGTGTGTGTGTGTGTGTGTGTGTGTGTGTGTGTCATGTCATTTTTCTATGCATCATACAAATGACCAAATGAAAAGGCCCCATATCTGTATGTTCCTCCTGTGTTTTTATCCATGATTACTCTGGTGTGTGCCTTTTCTACATGAAAATTTTAATGCAGAGGTGAAAGTTTACATATTTCCAACAAAATCAACCTTGTGGAAATATGTACTGGACATAGTTCAGCATCTTGTTCTATATTCTAGTCCTTTAATGCCAATGGCTCCTTTAGTCATTTGGGAAATCTTGGCAGTTCAAAGTCAATACACGTGAGGTGTCAGTTAATTCTGTTCCTGTATCCTTTCTTCAGCAGTTGAGTTCACCTTCTTTGCCAAATCAACAACACCCCGCCGGGGTGGCGCAATGGTTGCGGTGCTCGACTACTGTTCCCAAGGAAGCGAGATCGAATCTCGGCTTCAGTGGCCGCTTTTTAATGGAAGAGAAAAGCAAGGCGCTTGTGTGCTGTGCGTTGTCAGTGCACGTTAAAGAACCCCAGGTGGTCAAAATTTCCAGTCCTCCACTACGGTGTCTCTCATATCCCAGTAAAAAAAAGAAATCATTGAAGCCAAATGGAATCTCAATGGATACCAATTGGAGTCAATGGGTTCCTGTTGGAATTTTTTTTAAATTGGACTGTCCAATGGGCTCCAATTGAAATTCTCATTCCATCTAGAACCCATTGGGAAGTCTATTTAGAAGTCACATTCCAGATGACTATTTCAGTTGGTTTCATTTGGAATTTTAGAATTCCAATTGGTTCCAAATAGACAGGCCAATTTGATCTGCTACTAGTGCAAACTCTATAGAGCACCATTTGTACATAGCTATAGTACTAATAAGTTCATTTTCCAAATGAAGCTCAGTTTGAGGAATCTTTGCCAACTGCATAGCCCAATTGGTCAAACCCATTGCATCCAATGGGTCTGCTCAATTGAGCCCAATTGGTCTGTCCAACTGCACTGAGTGCACCCGTGGGAACATTCATGTATTTCACAAAGAAAGCAAACACAATATTCTGTTCATAATAACAACTATCAGCAGCTTAACCTATAAACTTAATTCATCATCTGCACTATTGCTGCAAACAAAATAAAATAAAATAACTGCACTCAAATGGCAATGTCACTGACCCCAGCATGAGAGTAGGATAAGTGATGTATATAGACAAGCGTCAGCCCGTGACGTCAGTGGAGATGCGGCGGCGCTGGCGACAGCAGTGACTTTCGTGATGTAGGCAAAAGCATGTGCCGTCTGCATTGGATGCGCGGCGCTTGCTGCGTTTTCGAGCATTATTCCCGATATTCCTGCAATGTGTGGTGCGGTTGGTTGCGCTACAAGGCACAAAAAAGAAAGTGGTACCTGTTTTCACTTGTTTCTTGCGGTCGGATGAAGATGAGAGCGAATGATAGAGGCATTGAGCGCGACAATTGTAGACCCTTCGGCGACGGATTGCCTTGGCAGCTGACGTGCGTTGCACTTCTGCTCTGAAACTTGATCAGTTCGTTTGCAACTCTTAATTGCCGTGATTGTTTTCCGGCCACAGGACGAATAGCGCAATAACAAACGCCTGCAGCTCGTTCACGTTTTGGTGTATATACTACCAGGCCAAGTTTAGACGTGATATTTCGTGCGCGTATGATCTTAATCGGACGCAGCTAGGAAACCGCGCTGTAATTCCTGTATTTCCATTCATCTGCGGTACTACCCGTGCACATTTTCGTACAGAAAAGGACACAAAAGCTGCTGCGAAGGCAACTGCAGTTACCTTGAGCGGTTACACCAGCGCGATCATTGCCGAAACAGGCCAAGAGAATAGCAAAGTAGCTTTTCTCTGTTTTCACTTTCCCGAATTTCAACGAGTGACGCACTCGTTGGATCCGGACAAAGTCAAGCAGTGCTGTTTCTCAAAGTATTAAATTTTATTTTTGAAGGTCATTAAGAATATAATGAACAAATTAACCACCAGCTTTGATTGAGCAAGATATTTAATTGTGGTATATAAGGTACATTAAGTTTAATGTCCGAAAGTGGAATCGGCTATGAGGGATGAAAAATAAGCAGAATAATATGAAGCGCATTTGAATAAAAATTTTGCCAGTATATTAAAAATGCTCAGCGGATCACGCAAATTGCGCTGCAAGTGATCGCGGACATCGTGGAGAACATTGCATTTGTGCTAATAGCAAATATATATATATATATATATATATATATATATATATATATATATATATATATAGAGAGAGAGAGAGAGAGCGAAGGGTACGCTTCATTTAAAGAAACATTTTATTAGACTCGACGTTTCGATCGGAGACCGATCTTTCTCGGAGACCGAACGTTAAATGTTCTCGCATCCTATATATATATATATATATATATATATGTATATAAATAGACCAAAATGAAATCTTGGCCATGGTCAATAGCAGTGAGAAAGAATGAAGACCAACGTTTGAAACAATTTATTGACGTTTCTCGGCTGTGGAACAGCCGAAACGTCAATAAATTGTTTCAAACGGTGGTCTTCATTCTTTTTCACTATATATATATATATATATATATATATATATATATATAGGGGAAATGAGGGTGCTCGTTATAATACATGAAGGAAAGAAGCCAACAGTCGGCGAGGCCAAGGAAAGCGTTGGGGATGGTATTTTATGTCTTTTTTTTTATGTTTACTTGGATAAGCACAGAAATTAGTAATGTAATCTGTTTAGGGGAAAGATAATTAGACACAAAGTAGAAGAAAAAACAACGTGCCGATGGTGGGATCCGAACCCACGACCTCCGAATAACGCGTCCGGTGCTCTACCAACTGAGCTACATCGGCCGCTGTCCCCCCTGCTACTTTCTTGGGTATTTATGTTGTCTGTATACGAACCTTGAGAGTGTTCACCAGCGCCACCCTCAGCCATAGCGGCGGACGTGGGACGTCCTTTGTTACCGCCAGCGTCACGTAGAACGTGATCAAGAGCGAGGGCGAAAGCTGTGCTAGAACCCTCTTACGCTACCTATGGCTTCAAGACTGCCAGAACCGAGACCCCCGTAAGCTACAAGCAGATCAATCAAGGGGAAATGAGGGTGCTCGTTATAATACATGAAGGAAAGAAGCCAACAGTCGGCGAGGCCAAGGAAAGCGTTGGGGATGGTATTTTATGTCTTTTTTTTTTTAATGTTTACTTGGATAAGCACAGAAATTAGTAATGTAATCTGTTTAGGGGAAAGATAATTAGACACAAAGTAGAAGAAAAAACAACGTGCCGATGGTGGGATCCGAACCCACGACCTCCGAATAACGCGTCCGGTGCTCTACCAACTGAGCTACATCAGCCGCTGTCCCCCCCTGCTACTTTCTTGGCGCTTGGCGCTGGTGAACACTCAAGGTTCGTATACAGACAACATAAATACCCAAGAAAGTAGCAGGGGGGACAGCGGCCGATGTAGCTCAGTTGGTAGAGCACCGGACGCGTTATTCGGAGGTCGTGGGTTCGGATCCCACCATCGGCACGTTGTTTTTTCTTCTACTTTGTGTCTAATTATCTTTCCCCTAAACAGATTACATTACTAATTTCTGTGCTTATCCAAGTAAACATTAAAAAAAAAAAAGACATAAAATACCATCCCCAACGCTTTCCTTGGCCTCGCCGACTGTTGGCTTCTTTCCTTCATATATATATATAGCATAATTATAGCATAATTATTACGAGCTTTTTATTTATATATTACCTCTGAATGACCCTGACTATGTCTGTGCGACTAAACAGTCATCGAACGTCTTTTTATTGAGTAGGATAAAACAAGTTGGCAGCGCGCCCACTAGGGGAATGTTACAAAACTAGAAGATTGAGTTCTTATCCAATGAAATTCTATGACTTATGTTTCTGGTACAGTGAGCTAAAATATATGATTTCTAGTTCAGTATAGTTGCCGGTAATATTGTTTTTTAGAGTGAAGCTGCTTGGAGCAGCAGAAAAGGTACCCATAAATAGTCGTCATATGAAAAACGCACTACCAATCATTTATAATATTGTCCTGGCATGCGCTAACAATAGACCCGTAAGTTGGACAGTGTTCACTATATATGTTAGTTTTTCTTATACATTGTGATTTCTCGTTTTCATTTAATTTAATCAGTCACTACAGTCCACGTAGCTACAGTCGCCCACCGTAGCCGCGCGCTGTTGAGGCCACGGGGAAAGAAGTCAATGCAGCTCTCTCCTCCAGGTAATTCCAGCAGTAATCGGCTAGTAAAGTGCTGAACTACTCTCAAGGCATAGACCAAACTATTTCCAGGCACAAGCAACGCTTACGCTTTAGAATATTCGCACGCGCGAACTGGTTTCGAAGGCGGCGTCGCTTGGCGCAGTGTAGGCACGCTGCGTTTTTGCCTACACCCCTGTCGCTGCCGATCGCAGCGCCACCTTTGTTTACAAACATGACGCTTGCCTATAAGCAGGAGCAGAAGTGTGCTTGCTGGGTGTGTGTATTGATCTCGTGTCATATATATGTTACTGTGCAAATGTGTATTAATCTTGTGAGATGTATGCTTGCCTGTACTCCTTCATTTTCACCAAGCATGTAATGTCAGTCTCCATATGCCCAGTAAACATACAAATCATTAGTCAGTCTTCCATTTGTCCCAATAGGTACGTCCAATTGGACCCATTGTATGCAATCGGTGTGGTCCATTGGATCCAATTGTGTGCAGTTGGTTCACCCATTGGCTGCAATGAATTCTGTCCAAAAACACAATTGGTTCCAGCTGGAAAACTTTCCAATTGAAAATTTTCAATTGGTTTCAATGGTATTTTTTGGCTGGGATAGCCTGAGTCACTTTGGGTCGTTAAACCCAACAAACCAAACCAACCAAATCAATAACATGGTAAGGAGTGTTGGCAATGGTTTTGTGCTTGTTTCTTGTATATAGTTCCTGTTTATTAAGTCAATAATATGGTAAAGAGGATTATGGAAATGGTTTTGTGCACACTTCTTTCTATATAGCTCTAATATGTTCATGCTCAGTTTCAATTATTTTTGTCCTTTCAGTTTATTTTGAATATGCATTCAAACTTTTCCATGTTGATTTTTAAAGAGGTTGGGACACCAAATTATGAAACTATATGTGCTTACTCTGCAAGTAAGGTCACCCAAGGCCAAGTACTGGGCACAACAAACATTTGACGTATATTTTAATTTAACTCCAATTGCTGCTAAATCCTTTTTATCTCAATCAAGGCCTACCATTAGCACAGCAATCAATGGGAATGATATCAGTGAACACTATAGAGTACTCCATAAAATGTGAAAGGTTGTCAGTGCACGTAAATAAAAAGCAGGAAGTTTCTTCAGATTAACTGCGCCTTTAGGTTATGAAAGCCTCCATATGCTTCCAAGTGGATATTCGTGCAAGTCTCTAGACTTGGCTGGGTCCCAAGCACGCCCCTGAAGGTATGATATCTTCCAATCATGCAAAATGGCTGAGGGCAACTGTGAGGTGTGTGTTGCATTTCATATTAACACTGTTAAATTAAAGATGTGGAATAATGAGTGCACTGCAAGGGTGTTAAAAATAGGTGTCAAGGTGAGGAGGATGTTGCCACAATGAAAGAACAGCCCTGCCAATTCCTGTATAAGGGGACATATAAGCCTTAGTGGCAGCTAGGTGACTGCAGGTGCGCACACGCAGTGCACTTACATGGCGCGGTAACACAAGCAAGTGTCATTCAAGTCTACTTTAAACTTTTCCGAAGTTTATGTGGCCATGAAGGACAAAATATATACATTGCTTCTTCATACTGCTCACGCAGAACGAGCATGAGTGAGCTTGTGTGCCTGAATTCAGATGATATATGCTTATTCTGGTCACACATTTCAACTGTACCACCGAGGCCAAGTTTATAAAGTTCAATTTTACTGCGTCGGGCAACCACCAGTGGTGCACGAAGTGAAATGTCAACAAGTTTCATAAAGTCAGCTACAAAGGAAATATTCTTTATTCAAAGCCATTGGGCCCCATGTATGTCATGTCAGATTCAATAAGAAAGAGAGCTCCACAGAGAGAAGCAGTATATATTCTGATTTAACAAGTCTAGTCTTGGTTTGTTTGGAGTTGGAATCCTACAAAAAATTCCATAAGCGTGACACAGCAAGACCGCCATCAGATCAGTCTTCAAGAGCGATTAGCAAACATTCTGGTCATAGTGGTAGCCGCTCATGTGGCACACGCTCTAACTTATCTTCAGGGATGAATTTGTCACAGTCATAAAATTAGTTTCAATTCAAATCAGTTTATTCAGACATGAGCACAGCACATGCCCATAGGATGGTGTAAGTAATTAAATAAACAAATAGGGTACTTCCTAAAGAAGCCTCATCCCAGGTTTCACATCAATGGCAGAAGGATGGACGAATTAATTTCCACAAAAAGCAATATCAAAATTCATCAGTTTGTACTCATAGTTAGAAATTAGGACACAAGGCTTTGTAGAAAAGAAAAAGAAAATACATCAGTAGGGCCATACGATTCGTGGCACCAAATGAAAAGATGACAGAAATAAGGCAACCATTACCTATTAGTAGTATAGTATTTGATGCATCGGTAAACAGCAAAAATAGCAACTTCATTTCCTTCTTAATTTGAAAAATAGTTGTACTAGTTAAAGCATAATCAATTATTGAAAGGTAGATATTGCATATTGCAGTGATCTTGTCATCTATGTGCTGGGTGCTGTTGTTAGTTCAAGCTCAAGTACAAATAAGAAGTAACTCATAAATTTGTAGTCTATATTTCTGTCCACAAATGTTTTCCGAAAGGCGTGATGTCCTGCTTAATTTTCAGAAAAATATCTGAAGCAACAGAATACTTATCACGCAATGGAAATGGAGAAATACGAAATAACTGAAATTGGCAGTTGCCCATGAAGGATCTGAGAAACATATGTACAAAGCTATTTTTTCTGAATAAAATATAATCTGTGAATCATACCTAGCTGTTGTATGTACCACAAAATAAATTGCGGTATACCAACTGGGAATTGATCAAGGTCCATAAACCGTTCTGTAGAAACATAACAATACTGTATAATTTGCATCTCCTAATGTATCTCATCCCATCATTCGATAAATAAATGGAGCACTTTATGTGACGTTTTGTTCACTGAGAGGTGCCACCGCACTGCGTTAGTAAATAAAAAGGCGCACATGACTGTGCCAGTCAGTGCGTACTATGCCCCCGAATTTCACTAGGCTGGGAAATGTTCCCGGCCGGCTTATCACACATGAACCTCAAAAGTGAGTCGCAATCAAACCATGATGTGCGCTATGTTTTGTTCCCCCTTTAAGGTGAGTTGTATTGCTCCACACAAGCAAAACCATTTTTGAAGCTTTCACTGCGTGCCGAGTATATAGTCTAAGCCAGAATTTGCCAAATGAGGGTTCCAGAAGCTGAATGCCAATTCAGTAATGAAGGCTGACGACTGGGAGAGCTGGTATTGTCGATTCACTCCAAAACTAGCCAGAAGAGCGAGAACCCAGGAGAATAGATATGAGCACAAGAGCTGTGCTAACGACTGAGATTTTATTGAAAAAAAGAGGCAAGAAAATAGACGCACACAGAGATGAATACACACGAATCCACAAAACAGTGAAAGAATGAAAAAGCAGAATGAAGCATGTCTGCAAGGCTGTAACAACTTAAGTGGAAACATATGTGCTGAGCAATACCACAACTTGGGGCCCTGTGCACACGTCTGACTTCTGTGCATAAAAACCACCGTGTTAGCAGACAAAAATGGAGTTGAAGTAAAAAGACAACAGCTCTATGAAGCTAGAGCCAAAATCCTGCACGCATTTGTAAAACTCTGTACATCATTATTTGCCGTGATGCTATCCTGCGTTAATGAATAAAATAGGTCTCCACGTCGATGCTGACTGCACAGCACCTACCTGGGTTAATGTCGATAAGAAACTAATGAATAAAATAGGTCTCCACGTCGATGCTGACTGCACAGCACCTACCTGGGTTAATGTCGATAAGAAACTGGATTACTGTTGAAAAGCTTTAATATCAGAAATGGGTTCTGAACTTTGTCTCCTCAGGTAGTGTTGCTGTTGTCTTCACAGCTAAGAAATTAGGCCTGAAATGGAGGTTGGATAAAACTATGGGTAATCACTGCTAGTAAAAGTTGACCTCTTGCAAATGTGGTTTACTGAGTTCTATGCGCTGCCTTGTGGTTGAAACTACTATGAAAAGAGAGGCAGATGTCTGAATGGGCACCTGACTGAGAAGTTAAATTCTTTGTGAGTTAAGGCAAATCCTAAGCTGGCATTGTATGTTCAGTCTCGTAAATACAAATCAGGATATGGATGATCCATCTCTTTGTGCACCTCATTTCCACCACACCATTGGTTCATGAAAGTGATCAACAAATCTGCTGGGAAATAGTTGAGGCTTATTATATTGCTAAGGCTACGCACACGTGAGGACAATTTAGCTGTCAGTCAACCTCCATTGTAAAAAAATTGCTTTGTTAGATGATTCGCTAGTATGGGGGTGACTTTTGATTGTTTTTTCTTCTGTCCTTTCATTGCTTTGTGGTTCTGTGCAATGCGTATCTCTCTGCGAGTCTTCTTTTTCCACTTTCATTGAATAAAATTTCAGTTGTTAGTCCATCCTAGTTTAATGCGCAACTCTTCTCCTGTCTTCTGGCTGGGTTTGAGGTGTGAGTCTATGTTCTAGCAAAGATAAGTCTCACATTCACTGGATGCAGAAAAGTAGCTCCAATGATCTAAATCTGAGGACTTTCAGTTGTCAACCGAATCTAAAAGCAAAATTGAATTCAACCTATATTCAGGACCTTTCTATTCGTTACACCTCATATGCAGCCTTAAAAGAGTGAGGATTTCTTATAATAGCAGGATGCTCTAACCTTCATTTGCATATTTCAAACCTTGCTAGGAAAAAGCATGAACACAAGCAAATAGTTTGCATAATCTATAGCAAGTGCAATCGTGCCCCTGACTAGCAATCGATAATGAAGAACAGCACATCTAAAATCGCAGATGCATATATATGAGACAGAAGGCAGACAAGTGCAGACTTTCAATATCTACATTACTATCAGCCATTCCAAGCTTACTTGGTACCTAATCAATGTAAACTGCATGACAGTACTACAAGAAAAATTTTTCCTTCTTTCCAACTTACATTCCTTGACAGGCATTTTTGCCACCGTTTTAACTGCACTACTGATTTGCTGAGCGCAGCATAGGTCCCAGGGTTTGTTGTCACACACAGAGCACTTACCCGTGCTGAGGTTTCTAAGAATGCGTCTGGTCTGACCAGACGTAAAAATTTAACCTAACATAGAAAAAGAAACATAAAGCATCTCGGCTGTGCTCTTTTTTGTCTACCTTGCTGATCCTCCAAGCTGCTTATCACCATCATGAACATAAATCAGATTACCACCCAGGTCTTCCATTTTGCTACCCTTGGGACATTTCTTTTTGCCTACATCAGTTACCAGCTACATCTGTGTATTAAAACACTAATACCTTCAATGAACTAAGTTTTGCTAAGCCGGTCTATATGATGTATGTAAAAAAAAAGGACATTCCTCGGTCACATGTACAGTTCTTTTGGGCATCATGACCTTTGCATGGAGCTCATTGAAGCAAGGTTGAGCCAGCTTCCCCTCAATCTTGTATGCCAACCTAATTGTCAAAAACATAAATTATATATTACAAATTAAGTGCATAGATGGAGTTTGGGTGTTTTATGGGGAGGGTTCTTCAACGTGGTCCCCACAACACTACCAATTGCATCTTTCAAGTGCTAGCATGCAGGTTTAGAAGTTCATTCTGATACTGCTGATAAGCATTACACCAACTCAATTAGAATGGGTCTGCTACTAGTTTAGGCCTTGCAGAGGATCATGTAAACTAAAAATTCTACACTATTTTGCTTCAGTGTCAAGATTTGTTCAAGAAAACGGGCACACAACTGTGAACCTTCATGTTTCCACAGGACCCCCCTCCCCTCTTTTGTTCTGCAGTAGTACAAGCAACTAGTCTAACATGTCTGCAGTGGTTAGCATCTGCAACAGATGCAGAAGCCCATTTGAAAGCTATTTAGTGCACAACTCTCAGGCATGTTGTGACACTTAACAAATATGGTTCCTAAGCACAGCTTTAGTTTCTGCCCTGTGCCCCATTTTTCCATGTAGAGGTGACATCATTATCACTCAACCAATACTGCAGTCATTCTGCCTACAGCCACTATATATATAGTTGTTTAAACACATACATGGTCAAAACAGTGGCACATTACCCCCCCCCCCTCCCCCCTGTCTGTTATTCAACTTAGATGATAGTAAAAGGTTTTATAAAGGCAGACTGTAAGGTACAAATCACACACAGTTCAGTCGTTCAGTCGTGTCCGACTCTTCGTGACCCTATGGACCATGTCACGCCACGCTTTCTGGTCTCTCACTATCTTCCTAACATCACATAACTTCATCTGCAGTGCCTCGAGGATGCCATCTAACCATCGCGTTCGCTGCCTACCCCTTCTCCGGCGACCCTCAACCTTTCCCAACATCAAATCTTTCTCCAGCGACTCCTCTCTTCTCATCAGATGACCAAAGTAGCTGAGCTTTAACTTTAGAATTTGACCCTCCAATGAGCAATCAGGGTTTATGGTCGACAATATCGACTGATTTGATCTTCTGGCAGTCCAAGGAACTCTCAAGAGTCTTCGCCAGCACCACAATTCAAACGCGTCAATTCTTCGGCGGTCAGCCTTTTTCACAGTCCAATTCTCGCATCCATACATCACAACTGGAAAGACCATAGCACGTGTTATACGGATTTTGGTTGGCAGACTAATGTCTCTGCTCTTTACTAGGCAGTCAAGGCTAACCAGTGCTCTCTTTCCCAGAAGCAGGCGTCTCCTAATTTCATGGCTGCAGTCTCCTTCCGAGGTAATCTTGGAGCCCAAGAACAGAAAATCTGTCACAGCTTCCACTTCTTGTCCATTGATGCTCCAGGACTTGATAGGGCAAGACGCCATGATCTTTGTCTTTTTAATGTTCAGTTTAAGCCCAAACTTCTCACTCTCTTCTTGTACGCGCATCAGAAGTCTCTTGAGTTCCACTTCACTTTCTGCCATTAAAGTGGTATCATCCGCATATCTAAGGTTGTTGATACGTTTTCCAGCAATCTTCACTCCAGCTGAAGACTCGTCCAGACCGGCCTTCCTCATGATGCACTCTGCATATAGGTTAAATAGGCAGGGCGACAGTATGCAGCCTTGCCTCACTCCTTTCTCGATCGGAAACCAATCAGTAAGACCATGCCCAGTTCTGACTGTGGCCTCTTGCCCTTCATACAGGTTCCTGAGGAGACAGATGAGGTGAATTGGAACTCCCATCTCTTGGAGAGCTTGCCACAATCTGCTGTGATCTATGCAGTCAAACGCTTTCGCATAATCAATAAAGCAGAAGTAGATGGGTTTCTGGAACTCTCTTGCTTTTTCAATGATCCAGCGAAGGTTAGCAATTTGGTCTCTAGTTCCTCTGCCCTTGCGAAACCCAGCTTGCACGTCCGGAAGCTCCCGTACCACATACTGCTGCAGCCTACCTTGGAGGATTTTCAACATCACCTTGCTAGCATGCGAAATAAGCGCGATCGTGCGGTAGTTGGAACAATCTTTGGCACTGCCTTTCTTTGCAATGGGGATGTAAACTGACCTCCTCCAATCCTGTGGCCACTGCAGGGTTGTCCAAATCTTCTAACATAATGTATGCAGAATGTAGCGTCATGGTTGAGGTTTTGAAGCAATTCAGCTGGAATGCCATCAATTCCGCTAGCTTTGTTCTTAGCAAGGCTGGCTAAGGCCCATTCAACTTCCCTCTTCTGGATGCCCGGCTCGAGATCAGTAATCACAACCGTCTTATGTTGGGTTTGCTCATTCGGATCCTTCTTATACAGTTCTTCTGTGTATTCCTGCCACCTCTTCTTTATCTCTGAGGCTTCAGTGAGGTCCTTGCCTCGTTTGTCCTTTATCACGCCCAGCTTAGCACAGAAGCTTCCTTTGATATCTTTGATTGTCTTATACAGAGCTCTTGTGTTTCTTAATTGGCTGTTGTCCTCAACTGCTTGGCACTGTCCGTTCAGGGAGGCATTCTTATCTCTCCTTGCTATTTTCTGAAAATCCGCATTGAGAACCTTGTATCTTTCTCTTTCCCCCATAACTTTTGCCATCCTCCTTTCCTCAGCTATTTGCAAAGCCTCTTCAGATAACCAGTTTGCTTTCTTGCATTTCTTTTGCTTTGGAACTACCTTAGTAGCAACTGATTGTATTATGGCTGTGGCTAAAGGTACGTCGGACGGACCCGATCAATGGTCTTAAAGGTACGTCCGACGGACCCGGTGCGTTTTTCTTCGGGATCCGTCCGACGGATCCGGGAAATATTTTTCAGAGGTACGGCGGACGGACCCGATCGGTAGGGTTCTTCCGACGGACCCAACGCATTTTTCTCCGATATGGGCCTTGGGATCCGTCGGGAAAGCCGGACTCAGATGTGGTTGTAGCAACAACATGGTAGCCATATGTAGCCAAATCGAAGTTGGTATGAGGTGTACGTGCGAGGTGTAAGAAGTATGTACTACATACTGCATGCGTGAAATGTGAAATTACAAAGAATAGTACAGTGGCAAGAATAGTGCCTAGAATGGGTGATATACTACGTGATGGCATGATGATAGGTTTACGTGAGTTGGACCGCGGCAGGGTGGCAAGCACGACCAGAGCGCAAGCGCATGTAATCGCGGTGTTGACGGCCAGCCCGCGGCCCGCACGCCCGCTCATTTGGTCCTCGTTATTATGTGGATTAACGTCTACGACGGTCGTTATGTAATTATGTAGTTTTGATTCTTCAAAGTTTCCTCACTTCCATCTGTGATGAGATGCGTCACGTAACGCATCGCTTTCTGCTCGCATTGAGGTTTGGTGCTGCAAGTTCTACGTAGTACAAGCGGCGCTGAAAAAGCTGGGCACCGCCGGCGTGTCTCTAGCCCAAGCATCGCGTCATTCGTGTTTGTTGTACAACTGGAGGTGTGGTTTGTGCTTACCGTGAGATGCTGTGATTACGGATTACGTCCTACTAGAGTGCTGTGTGAGACTACGAAGAGTGCTGTGATGAGTGCGCCGATGTCCGGACGGACATCAGTGTGTCCGTTTATGATCGGCGATGTTGCACGTGCATGTCAGTGTTTATTAGGTGCAGTGGTAATTTATTTACACGCGCTGTACAACAATCAGACGAAAATAAGTCATCGACAATTTGTTAGCCTGTACTACAGAGCTCAAAACTCGGAAAATGGGAATGCACGATGCAGTTTTCGCATGTTGGAGTGCACCGAAAAATAAGTGCCCAGCCCACACCGCCGGGATGCGTATTACTACAGGTGAAATGGTGAAAATAGCTGCCTGGCACAGCACCTTTCTAAATGTTCAGGCTTTGTACTATTGTTGAAGGCCACTTTATCATTAATAAAGGAACGAATATGCTTTATGTGTTAATGACTAATGCTTTTTCAACATATTATGTTCATTTTTTTTTTTCGTTTTTCCTTAGTTTCCTTTGTTTTTCATGCTAGACAAACACAAATAGTACACTTTTAAACTTGTCAGTCCAAAGCTGAACATGAATATCTGCCATGCATGTGACAGCTTTAATGCTAGAAAGGTTGACATGTATAGCATGTACGTACACGCTGCGACATCTTAGTGGCACGTTAGGCTACTTGCCCCAAGGTCGTGATGTTTAATACCAGTGATGGCAGTCGCACTTTGGTGCAGGTGAAATGCAAATGCTTCTGTTTTCTGCAAGATGTCAATTCAAAGTACAAAGCCCAGGCAGTCAAATTAGTCTGGAGCTCTCCACTACGGTATTCTTCATAGCTACATATGTCACTTTAGGATGTGAAACCCTACATGCCACAGGTAGGCTGCATTGTTTTTTAGATTTTGTAACCTCTCATCTATGTTTTGCAACATTTGGCTAATTTTAGTTCCCAAACAGTTGCTAAAAATGAAACCGAAGCAGTTCTTGGCATGGTTTGCTGCTTAGATTAATTTGCTAATTGAAGTTCTTTGAAACTTGCATCAATGCTGGACAGTTCAAATAGCAAGCAGTTGAATTACAGAAATGACGTGGATCATGCATTTCAGTTCTGACAAGTGGAAAGTAACGGTCCCCTCCTTGCATGCATAGGTGCCTTTAGACAAATACATACTCGGGTGTGTGATTGTGACGCATATCAAGGGTCAACAGAAGGCCATGTGGAGCCAGTGTGATATTCTTCATGAAGGCTAAAGTAAAATTGTACAACAGCTGCTGTACCATGCAGAAAAAAAATTGATCATTTAGTGTATGATTAACTGACCATGAATAGCATCTTACTCAGAGTATGATGTGATATATATCTGGTTTAGCATCCCAAAATAACTACGGCTATGAGGAACACAATAGTTGAGGGCTCCGGTATGATTTCGACCATCTGGGGTTCTTTTACATGCACTGACACCGCACGGTGCATGACGGCCTATTGTTTCGCCTCTATTAAAATGTCTCTGCTGTGGCTGGAACCAAATCTGCATCTTTGGGTTCAGCAGCCAAGCACTCTAACTACTGAGCCAGCACAACGGGGCCAAGTATCAAAATGCATGCCATTACATTTCTTTCTAGCCTGTGGTTTTCTTCACAGAACTAATGTATACAAGGAAAAGTAAACAGCAAGAAAACACTAGTTTTATTGCACATTATATTCACATTTCAGCAAACATTCTCTAGGAAAAAATTTCTCATAATGTTTTCATGGAAACCATGAACAAAACAAAACAATGCACTTACTCCACTCGAATTATTAATGGGCAAGGTTGCATCTATGCTACTACACTGCGCTTATCACAAAACCACCAGCCCCATCTGCTTTGGCCAATCACTTGATGGAACTAACGGAGACAGATGTCGCACACCACAGACTGGTCGTCTCGCAACATATCTCTGCATATGTTGCATTTCAATTTCATGCCTTTCCACTTAGTTTCAACTGTTGCCAGCATTACTAGTCACCCATCTTTTCTGAAATTCGTTTTTACGCTGTTGGGATCAGCATCCTTGTTAACGACGGTCTCTGGCATTTTAGATGCTATCATTTTCACATCTTCCTCATCTGGAAGAACGAAGGAAATGACAAGCTTTGAGCAGACAAAAAATTAGGGAGACTCCTAATCTCCACCTGTAAGGGTATGGTGTGCCAGCGTTAATGGTTCTTGTCTGCAGATCCCACTGTGGATTCTCGTTAATTTACATGCCCTTTGCTACAAACATTACTACTAATTCCTTAATTCATGTCTCTGTTATCTCAGATATACTCATTAGCATATGGTCGTAGGCTGCCCTGTTAGGTGATAGACAACCTAGCATAGACCTCTGTAAGCCTCAACCTTTCTTAATTGGAGCTGAAACGTTGAAGCTGAAATATTTCAAATATAACTTTGTAAGCTTGGCTTAACAGCTCCTGCCATGTCGTGTGGCCTCGTGACATTTGGCTCGTGGCACTTTTGGCTTGTGCACAGGGGTCATCTGTTAAACACTGGTTAACATGCATGAAAAATACATTTTCACACAAACTGGTGGCAAATGGTCAAGTGGTGCACTGAAGATTCTGAAATGTATACCTATATTCATGCAAGGATCGCATCATCACATAACATGATCAAGAGTTCTATCAGTACCTGTAGTTACATAGCATACCTATATTCATGCAAGGATCGCATCATCACATAACATGATCAAGAGTTCTATCAGTACCTGTAGTTACATAGCATTTCAATGCCCATTAAAGGACCACCTCAGACAATGGTTGTTGTTATCTCAAGACCTGTTCTAACAGCGTACTGACGCCATTCCACTGAGCGATGGACATGTATATGCATACCCTAGATAGCTCATATTGTGGATCTCATTTATTTCTATGACTTCCAAGGAGTTCCTGTCGTCAGAAACTTTATGAAATCGGGGCAGTAGTCTTGAAAGGTGATGAAAAGAAATAACCAGGTTACCTTGACGCAATGCTAAATTAGAGGGTGAATATGCTGCATGAAGATACCAAGAAGCTTGTACAAAGAAAAGTGAGAGTGAAATGGCAGGATTTTTGAAACATTGAAATAAACTACAAACTACACTTGTCAAACCTGTCATTAAGGAATGGAAATCATGCAGTAATCAAAAACGCAACATGGAAGCCATTTTAGGTCATCTTCACAAAACACATACCCACACCTCACACACAGCTTCATACTTATGAAAGAGGACAAACCAATATGCAAGGAGTGTGGAGATGAACTAACAATAAACCATATCTTACACATGCGCCAGAGTCGAGAAAAGAGGAAACATTTTGTACAATTTCCAACAGATCCATTTCCATCCCAGCATGATCCTAGGAGAGACGTGCAAATTTCCTGCATTTTTGGTTTCCTAAAATGTTCCTAAAAGAGCTACATCCTAAAGAACTTTTTTAGTCATTACACACAAAATAAATACATTAAACCTTGTTCTTGGTGCATGGCAGCATTAGTCGCTTAGGCACCATAAAAATCAACACAATGCTGTAAGGTATACCTTGGTTAGCTATGTTATATGAGACAAGCTTTCGGCCTGGTGTGGTCCTTATTCACGTGACAGCGCTGTCATGAGGGTCTATGTCCCAGCGATCGGAAAGTGACCTATTCCAATAATTTTACAAACTGAAGGTGATTGTACAGATTTCTAAAGACTGGAGTGCTCAACTGTTTTATCAACGTCCGCCTGCTTTGACAGCCTGGAGTGAAACTGTTGAAGAGAATACATTTTTGAACATTTAACGCGTTTCTGAAGGCGTTGCTTTCAATTACGGGGCCAACAAAAAGCAGGTGAATGTCAAACGCCGCCTAGATAGGCTTTCTAGCAAGACAGCGGTGTAGCGTGGAAAATCGCTCCGCCGATCCATCGCTGGCGCCGCTGACTTGAAAGGCGAACTGTTCAAACTTATATAGCTACTGACCACACCTGAAACACTGAATTGCGCATGATCAAGGCAGAATTTCTTTAACACTGAGCACTGGTAGCTATCGATTTCGCGCCCAATATTGTGAAAATCTGTCCTCTCTTCGATCATTGATACGTCCACGGTTGAACATTTATGCGCCTCGGGGTAGGCCAGCCGTGGGAACATGGATGCGTGGTTGTAGCAACGATCGCTTGCATGGCACACTCTGCAAAATTCCAAGAGTCAGCTTCTTCAACGAAATGTGCAGCGCACATTTTCTACCGCGTACCTAAGCCCGGCGATGCATGCATATCGATCCCGATCGTTTCAAAGCTGCGCGGCCGTTCAGTCGGGTCACGCTAACCTCGAGCATGCGGGGGTTTAAACTACATGTACACAAACTTCAACGACAAGAAAAAGATGCAGCCTAAGCACTTTAGTCAAGTAATCCCCTATATACCAAAGAACATTGCTGTTCACAGGGAATTCGGATCATTCACGCTTCCGGCTTTCCGGTTGTGCACTCTTGCGGTGCGGTGCAGTAGGTCTTCGCCTCGACGAGTCGATGTGCAGGCCTCTAGTAGATTCGGCATGTCTTCTGCCACGGCTCTGAGGTAGAATTTAAACGAAGAATTTAGCTAAAAACATCCTGTTTCCTCGGTCTGCATGTGAGGAACGAGCAGAATGCCATTTCACATACATACTTTGGACTGCCGAATGTTCAGCTGCACGACGAGGTGTGTGTGTGTTGTGCCGGCGCTAGATCTTCAGAGGTCGATGCTGGACCTAAGACAGCGTAAATGCTAGGAATAGCTCGCTCGCATTACGGGCAGATCGAGGTGATAGTTTAGTGCGAAGCGAAAGCTGCTCGTGAATGTGCGTATCTCGATGCCAGCTGGTGGAGCTGGTGCAGTACGTAGCATATCGCCTGCAGCTATGTGCTTGACAGCGATGTTTGCCGTACACAACCCTAAGTGAAGACCGTGATCTATGTTAGAACGGATACACTCTTCGTAGCACCTCATCGAGAGTCGCGGCTAGCTGATATCATAGAGGATGAGATCCATTCACGCGTAGCAAGCGGAATGGGGCCGCGTTCGACGTGCATATAGCCATGAGCCTGTATATCGACGTCCGCCGTATCTTTACGAGAATCGAATGGATCCGTCGGACGTACCTTTAGACACTTCGTTGTATTATATCACGAACATCAGTCCACATCTCTTCGGGCTCTCTGTCTTCTAGATCTAATTCTTGAAATCGATTCCTCACTTCCACAGCATATTCTAATGGAATTTGATCCAGATCATACCTGAAAGGCCTTCTAGTTTTCTGCGTTTTCCTCAATCGAAGCTTAATTTTGGCAACAAGAAGCTGATGATCGGTGCCACAATCGGCCCCAGGCCTTGTTTTTACTGCTTGTATGGCGCTTTTCCATCTCTGCCGGCAAAGAATATAATCGATCTGATTCCTGTACAGACCGTCCGGTGAAGTCCATGTGTACAGGCGCCTCTTGTGCTGTTGAAAATGAGTATTCGCTATGGTCAGGTTGTTTTCCTGACAAAACTCTACTAGCCTCTGCCCAGCTTCATTTGGCTCGCCGAGACCGAACTTGCCTATAATCCGGATATTTCTTCACTCCCGAACTTAGCATTCCAGTCCCCTATGAAAGAAAACGAAGTGTCTAAAGGTACGTCCGACGTATCCATTCGATTCTCGTAAAGATACGGCGGACGTCGATATACAGGCTCATGGCTATATGCACGTCGAACGCGGCCACATTCCGCTTGCTACGCGTGAATGAATCTTATCCTCTATGATATCAGCTAGCCGCGACTCTCGATGAGGTGCTACGAAGAGTGCATCCGTTCTAACATATATATCACGGTCTTCACTTAGGGTTGTGTACGGCAAGCATCGTTTTCACGCACATAGCTGCAGGCGATGCTACGTACTGCACCAGCTCCACCAGCATCGAGATACGCACATTCACGAGCAGCTTTCGCTTCGCACTAAACTATCACCTCGATCTGCCCGTAATGCGAGCGAGCTATTCCTAGCATTTACGCTGTCTTAGGTCCTGCATCGACCTCCGAAGATCTAGCGCCGGCACAACACACACACACCTCGCCGTGCAGAACATTCGGCAGTCCAAAGTATGTATGTGAAATGGCATTATGCTCGTTCCTCACATGCAGACCGAGGAAACAGGATGTTTCTAGCTAAATTCTTCGTTTAAATTCTACCTCAGAGCCATGGCACAAGACATGCCGAGTCTACTAGAGGCCTGCGCTGCTACTGCGGCAAGCTGCACATCGACTCGTCGAGGCGAAGACCTACTGCACCGCACCGCAAGAGTGCACAACCGGAAAGATCCGAATTCTCTGTGAACAGCAATGTTATTTGGTATTTAGGGGAAGACTAGACTAAAGTGCTTAGGCTGCATCTTTTTCTTGTCGTTGAATTTTGCGTACATGTAGTTTAAACCCCCGCATGCTCGAGGTTAGCGTGACCCGACTGAACGGCCGCGCAGCTTTGAAACGATCGGGATCGATATGCATGCGTCGCCGGACTTAGGTACGCGGTAGAAAATGTGCGCTGCACATTTCGTTATAGAAGCTGAATCTTGGAATTTTGCAGAGTGTGCCATGCAAGTGATCGTTGCTACAACCACGCATCCATGTTCCAACGGCTGGCCTACACCGAGGCGCATAAATGTTCAACCGTGGACGTATCAATGATCGAAGAGAGGACAAATTTTCACAATATTGGGCGCGAAATCGATAGCTACCAGTGCTTAGTGTTAGAGAAATTCTGCCTTGATCATGCGCAATTCAGTGTTTCAGGTGTGGTCAGTAGCTATAACTTTGAACAGTTCGCCTGTCAAGTTAGCGGCGCCAGCGATGGACCGGCGGAGCGATTTTCCACGCTACACCGCTGTCTTGCTAGAAAGCCTACCTAGGCGGCGTTTGACATTCAGCTGCTTTTTGTGGGTCCCGTAATTGAAAGCAACGCCTTCAGAAACACGTTAAATGTACAAAAATGTATTCTATTCAACAGTTTCACTCCAGGCTGTCAAGGCAGGCGGACGTTGATAAAACATTTGAGCACTCCAGTCTTTAGAAATCTGTAGAATCGCCTTCAGTTTGTAAAATTATTGGAATAGGTCACTTTCCGATCGCTGGGACATAGACCCTCATGACAGCGCTGTCACGTGAATAAGGACCACACCAGACCGAAAGCTTGTCTCATATAACATAGCTAACCAAGGTATACCTTACAGCATTGTGTTGATTTTTATGGTGCATAAGCGACTAATGCTGCCATGCACCAAGAACAAGGTTTAATGTATTTATTTTGTGTGTAATGACTAAAATGTTCTTTAGGATGTAGCTTGTTTGGGAACATTTTAGGAAACCAAAAATGCAGGAAATTTTCACGTCTCTCCTAGGATCATGCTGGGATGGAAAGAGATCTGTTGCAAAATTGTACAAAATGTTTCCTCTTATTTTGTCGACTCTGGCGCACGTGTAAGATATGGTTTATTGTTAGTTCATCTCCACACTCCTTGCATATTGGTTTGTCCTCTTTCATAAGTATGAAGCTGTGTGTGAGGTGTGGGTATGTGTTTTGTGAAGATGACCTAAAATGGCCTCCATGTTGTGTTTTTGATTACTGCATGATTTCCATTCCTTAATAACAGGTTTGACAAGTATAGTTTGTAGTTTATTTCAATGTTTCAAAAATCCTGCCATTTCACTCTCACTTTTCTTTGTACAAGCTTCTTGGTATCTTCATGCAGCATATTCACCCTCTGTAATTTAGCATTGCATCAAGGTAACCTGGTTATTTATTTCATCACCTTTCAAGACAACTGTCCCGATTTCATAAAGTGTAGGGTTTCTGACGACAGGAACTCCTTGGAAGTCATAGAAATAAATGAGATCTACAATAATGAGCTATCTAGGGTATGCATACACATGTCCATCGCTCAGTGGAATGGTGTCAGTACGCTGTTAGAACAGGTCTTGTGGTAACAACCATTGTCTGAGGTGGTCCTTTAATGGGCATTGAAATGCTATGCAACTGCAGGTACTGATAGAACTCTTGATCATGTTATATGATGCGATCCTTGCATGCATATAGGTATACATTTCAGAATCTGCAGTGCACCACTTGACCATTTGCCACCAGTTTGTGTGAAAATGTATTTTTCATGCATGTTAACCAGTATTTAACAGATGACCCCTGTGCACAAGCCAAAAGTGCCACGAGCCAAATGTCACGAGGCCACACGACACGGCAGGAGCTGTTAAGTCAAGCTTACAAAGTTATATTTGAAATATGTTCTGGGACGTTTCAGCTCCAATTAAGAAAGGTTGAGGCTTACAGAGGTCTATGCCAGGTTGTCTATCACCTAACAGGGCAGCCTACGACCGTATGCTAATGAGTATATCTGAGGTAACAGACATGAATTAAGGAATTAGTAATTATGTTTGTAGCAAAGGGCATGTAAATTAACGGGAATCCACAGTGGGATCTGCAGACAAGAACCATTAATGCTGGCACACCATACCCCTACAGGTGGAGATTTGGAGTCTCCCCAATTTTTTTCTGCTCAAAGCTTGTCATTTCCTTCATTCTTCCAGATGAGGAAGATGTGAAAATGATAGCATCGAAAATTCCAGAGACCATTGTTAACAAGGATGCTGATCCCAACAGCATAAAAAGGAACTTCAGAAAAGATGGGTGACTAGTAATGCTGGCAACAGTTGAAGCTAAGTGGAAAGGCATGAAATTGAAATGCAACATATGCAGAGATATGTTGCGAGACGACCAGTCTGTGGTGTGCGACATCTGTCTCCGTTAGTTTCATCAGATTGGCCAAAGCAGATCGGGCTTGTGGTTTTGTGATAAGTGCAGTGTAGTAGCATAGATGCAACCTTGCCCATTAATAATTGGATTGGAGTAAGTGCATTGTTTTGTTTTTGTAAGATGTTCATGGTTTCCATGCAAACATTATGGGAAATTTTTTCCTAGAGAATGTTTGCTGAAATGTGAATTATAATGTGCAATAAAACTAGTGTTTTCTTGCTATTTACTTTTCCTTGTATACATTAGTTCTGTGAAGAAAACCACCGGCTAGAAGGAAATGTAATGGCATGCATTTTGATACTTGGCCCCGTTGTGCTGGCTCAGTAGTTAGAGTGCTTGGCTGCTGAACCGAAAGATGCAGATTTGGTTCCAGCCACAGCAGGGCCATTTCAATAGAGGTGAAACAATAGGCCGTCATGCACCGTGCGGTGTCAGTGCATGTAAAAGAACCCCAGGTGGTCGAAATTATACCGGAGCCCTCAACTATTGTGTTCCTCATAGCCGCAGTTATTTTGGGATGCTAAACCAGATATATATATCACATCATACTCTGAGTAAGATGCTATTCATGGTCAGTTAATCATACACTAAATGATCAATTTTTTTCTGCATGGTACAGCAGCTGTTGTACAATTTTACTTTAGCCTTCATGAAGAATATCACACTTGCTCCACATGGCCTTCTGTTGACCCTTGATATGCGTCACAATCACACACCCGAGTATGTATTTGTCTAAGGGCACCTATGCATGCAAGGAAGGGACCGTTACTTTCGATTTGTCAGAACGGAAATGCACGATCCACATCATTCCTGTAATTCAACTGCCTGCTATTTGAACTTTCCAGCATTGATGCAAGTTTCAAAGAACTGCAATTAGCAAATTAATCCAAGCAGGAAACCATGCCAAGAACTGCTTCGGTTTCATCTTTAACAACTGTTTGAGAACTAAAATTAGCCAAATGTTGCAAAACATAGATGAGAGGTTACAAAATCTAAAAAACAATGCAGCCTACCTGTGGCATGTAGGGTTTCACATCCTAAAGTGACATATGTAGCTATGAAAAATACCGTAGTGGAGAGCTCTAGACTAATTTGACTGCCCGGGCTTTGTACTTTGCGTTGGCATCTTGCAGGAAACAGAAGCATTTGCATTTCACCTGCACCAAAGTGCGACTGCCATCACTGGCATTAAACATCACGACCTTGGGGCAAGTAGCCGAACGTGCCAGTAAGATGTCGCTCCGTCTACGTACATGCTATACACGTCAACCTTTCTAGCATTAAAACTGTCACATGCATGGCAGATATTCATGTTCAGCTTTGGACTGACAAGTTTAAAAGTGTACTATTTGTTTTTGTCTAGCATGAAAAACAAAGGAAACTAAGGAAAAACGAAAACAAAAATGAACATATGTTGAAAAAGCACTAGTCATTAACACATAAAGCATATTCGTTCCTTTATTAATGATAAAGTGGCCTTCAACAATAGTACGAAGCCTGAACATTTAGAAAGGTGCTGTGCCAGGCAGCTATTTTACAGAAACCTGAACCATTTCACCTGTAGTAATGCGCATCCCGGAGGTGTGGGCTGGGCATTTATTTTTCGGTCCACTCCAACATGCGAAAACTGCATCATGTGCATTCCCATTTTCCCAGTTTTGAGCTCTGTAGTGCAGGCTAACAAATTGTCGATGACTTATTTTCGTCTGATTGTTGCACAGCGCGTGTAAATAAATTACCACTGCACCTAATAAACACTGACATGCACGTGCAACATCGCCGATCATAAACGGACACACTGATGTCCGTCCGGACATCGGCGCACTCATCACAGCACTCTTCGTAGTCTCACACAGCACTCTAGTAGGCAGTAATCCGTACATCACAGCATCTCACGGCAAGCACAAACCACACCTCCAACAAACACGAATGACGCGATGCTTGGGCTAGAGACACTCCGGCGGCACCCAGCTTTTTTAGCGCCGCTTGTATATGTACTACGTAGAACTTGCAGCACCAAACCTCAATGCGAGCAGAAAGCGATGCGTTACGTGACGCATCTCATCACAGATGGAAGTGACGAAACTTTGAAGAATCAAAACTACATAACTACATAACGACCGTCATAGACGTTAATCCACATGATAACGAGGACCAAATGAGCGGGCGTGCGGGCCGCGGGCTGGCCGTCAACACCGCGATTACATGCGCTTGCGCTCTGGTCGTGCTTGCCACCCTGCCGCGGTCCAACTCACGCAAACTCACGTAAACCTATCATCATGCCATCACGTAGTATATCACCCATTCTAGGCACTATTCTTGCCACTGTAGTATTCTTTGTAATTTCACATTTCACGCATGCAGTATGTAGTACATACTTCTTGCACCTCGCACACCTCATACCAACTTCGATTTGGCTACATATGGCTACCATGTTGTTGCCAAGGGATCTAAAAACGTTGGTTGTTGCTACAACCACATCTGTGAATCTCGGATCCGTCCGGCTTTCCTGACGGATCCCAAGGCCCATATCGGAGAAAAATGCGTTGGGTCCGTCGGAAGAACCCTACCGATCGGGTCCATCCGCCGTACCTCTGAAAAATATTTCCCGGATCCGTCCGTCGTATCCCGAAGAAAAACGCACCGGATCCGTCGGACGTACCTTTAAGACCATCGATCGGGTCCGTCCGACGTACCTTTAGCCACAGCCATGAGAAAAACGACGTCTGATGGTGGGGTGCGGTCTAAAAGGCATTGTAGGTCCGCATAAAATCTCTCAACGTCAGCTTCTTCAGCAGTAGTGGTCGGTGCATAGACTTGGATAACTGTTATGTTGAAAGGGTGACCTGGATCCGAAGTGAAATCATTCGGTCATTTTTGGGGTTGTACCCTAGCATTGCTTTGCCCATTCTTCTGTTTACTATGAGAGCGACCCCATCCCTTCTCTTGGATTCGTGCCCACAATAAAAGACATAATGGTCACCGGAGTTAAATTCTCCCATTCCGGTCCACTTGAGCTCGCTGATACCCAAGATATCAATGTTCAATCTGTTTATTTCTCGCTTGACGACATCCTGTTTACCTTGCGTCATAGATCTTAGATTCCATGTTGCTATGTGATATATCTCCTTGCAACATCGGACTTTCCGGTCGCTTCGCGACGCATCCACAACTGAGCGTCCTTTTGGCTTTAACCCAGCCGCTTCATTCGTCCTGGAGCTACTAGGAATCGCCCTTTGTTCATCCCCAGTAACATGTGGAACGCCTGCCAACCTGGGGGGCTCATCTTCCGGCGCCATATCATTAATGGTATTGTGACTGGCCATAGGGTTTTCTTGGCAGGAAATACTGGAGTGGGTTGCCATTACCTTCTCCAGTGAATCACATTTTGTCAGAACTCTCTGCCGTGACCTGTCTATCTTGGGTGGCCCTACAAAGCAGAGCTCACGACTTCATCGAGTTTCGCAAGCCCCTCCGCCAGGAAAGCAGGGTACAAATCACCTGTTAATAAATTGACAATGGCAGCAGTCTGTAAGTTTTAGTTCTCACCTAGCTGTTATATAATTCATCTCAATTGATCTTTTAAATGTTCTACAAATTTTTATCTTTGGTATGTGTGCATTATTTTGTACACTCATATTTGAAAAAAAGCATTTAAAATTTTGCAACGTATGCACCTATGCATTGAACGCATCACTGTCTGTGACCAATATTATTTGGCTCGATGAATTTGCTTTCTCCTCTGTCTATCAAGACCCGCCTCTGCAGACAGAGTTGTAGTTTTTACATCATACGGCGCGGTTCAGGTGTCCACAGAGCAAGTGTGACAGATACTGCGCCTTTCCCTTCCTATGAACCAACCAACCAACCAACCAACCACTGCTACTGAAATAAAAGCTTCTTTTTGTATTTTGACAACTATTTTCATACAAACAGTTGGGCACGAAATTTTACATTTGATAAACAAAATACTATACAAAATACCAGTCAATTGAAATCAAAGTTCCATTTTTTAAATATTTAGAAAAGGTTACACTTTAGTTAGCCACATTTGCTTGCATTAACCACTTTGCATATTTAAAAATTATTATTTGTAAACACGTGTGTTCTCTTGAAAGAAAAAAAAGGAACATATTATTCATATCTAGGACAATATATTACCATTTTCTCCACGGAAAACATATACCTAAAAGACAAGCCTGCCTCAATCACAGGTAAAGCAGGAAGGTGCTCATATACACCCAGCTAAAATAAACAATATGCAAGCACTAATTGAGATCACACGTTTCATGAGTTGATCTTATAGCTACTAGTGTACAGGAACTATGCTGGCACTGCCTCTCCAGAGAAGAAATTTTGGTTCTCAGGAAACACTCCATGTTGATGGTTTTTATATTTTTGTAACTTATAGTGAGATGCAATTAAAAAATAAAGTTGCTAACTATGGGTTACAATACACGGCATGTTAACTACACCAACAAGTTAGATGCATTGCAAATGTTGTGCTTGCAAATTGTTTTTGTCATAGCCGAGTGTTATTGCACACGTGCTAGCACAAAGTTCACAACCATTTCTTCCAGCGTGGTTGGCCAACAACAAAAGAATGCTGCACACGTTCACGCACACAGTTGTTCCCCACTGTCTCCTAGTCATAGTGGGCCTTTTCGCCCCACCTGCGCACACATCTCTCGACATCGACCACTTGCCGTGTGGTGTCACCCTAGTCGGTGGCCGATAGTCCACGAAAGTTTTGATGATAAACGTTTCATTCCTTTAAAAAGAGCAGCTATAACAGCAAACTACATTCTCTCATGGAGCAATTGTGTTTGGTTGCTACAGCAGACTTAATTGGGTCAATCTAACTATAGTCTCACAGTACTGTGTTGCACATATGTAAAGCTTGTACTCATAGTACACCTAAATTGGTTTTATGCATCATAAAAAACAAAAACCTTAAACACAATGCCCACCACGGTGGCTCGTTGATTAGGGCACTATGTGTATTAATATCTATATATATACTCATTCGGGTTTCCAGATTTATTTTAAGCCGCAAAACCACAAAAGCAAAATACAAAACAGGTGCACAAGTGTTGTATAATGTCCTCATGTGGGGCATGTCAACTGTGCATCCCTCATAAGTGCCACTACGGAATGTGAAATCTCACGATTTTTAATTTACAAACACACAGGACTTGAAACCATACCGGAATATACAGTATTTTTCTTTTTTTTTTTGCAGCAAAGTGTTATCTCTGTACTGTTACAAAAAGTTCAGAAGAATCGGTGTCATTTTGGAGGAAGTAAAGGTATGTGACCGATGAACTGCATATAATTCATATCATTATAACTGCACAGTACTCTAAAGCCACAAAGAGTTTGACTAAACAGAAAGCACATTAGATTTTCCCGCACGCTCAACAACAAGCGCATCACTTATTTAGATGATGGCTGTGCTGTACAAATAGCATAGATTGTCTAGAAAAGCAAATGGCCCAGGATTGCTATAACTGCCGTGGCTATCCAATGGGCACAGCACTACCCCTTTCACACACCTGAATCTCAGCTCTTTCATGATGCAGTGAGCCAAGGTGAGGGACACTTGGTCAACTTGAACAAGATGCTACTGATGCGCTAGTCAAATTGTAGTACAAGTTTTAGAACCATTGATCATTTCATGAAATGTTAGATGTTTTTTGTACATACTTTTTTACGAGAAACAAAGCCAACACTTGCGCCTTGCATATTTTGAACACACTGCTCACCAGTTAAAAATGGACCTCTTGGGTCGATGCCTTTCACTTGGTGTACCCCTGTGAACCTGGAAATAGATAGAAGAGAAAACAGAGTCCACTGCAAGGTAACCAAGTGAAAGATATTGTGTGGTAATTACATGCAGCAATGATGCAATGGTCAACTGGCTAAAGTGGGCAATAAATAAGCACATGCTGGTATGTAGGTAGCAATAACAAAACATCAAAAACATTTTTTTAAAAAGTGTGCGTACCAATGAACCACCTTGTCAGTTCATATAGAGCAGCTAGTCCCATAGTTATAGGCTACTTTGCAATGTTTCAAGTCTTCTTAGTTTAAAAAGCTTCTTGCTGTTGCAAGTCATGATGCAGTTTAAGAACAAAAAATTCAATAGAGCACAGCTAGAAGGAGGCAGCCCCTCTGTCAAAAAGTGCTGCAAAAAGCATGTGAAAATGTAGCAACAAATATTACAGCTACTATAATATGATATGTGAAAATTAATGAGAACACCAAAGGGGCAATCAGATAATTGATTTTTTGGCATTTTAATGTATGTGGATCCTTGTGCCATATGAGAAAGCTTCAAAACAATATCCAAACATAGAAAGCACGCCATATGATCAAAACGTGAACAAAAATATTCAAGCACTTCAAAAGCACTGGGCATACTACCTTGCTCTAAAACACTACTGTATTTTGTGCATCTGCTTCAAATCCCTGAGCTTGATTTCTTATGTCTGTAATGATGTTTCTGCATCTAACAAATCACTGCATGTGAAGTGGAGTTATTAAGCTGGATGCTTTCAACACTGAGAGCAGCACATGCCAAACAGAGAACAGTAGCAGCAGAAAAAAAAAAATGCAGAGACATTTCTATAGTGTGATGTGAAAAATCTACTTTTGCAGTATTCACTGTATTTTGGCCACAGACACGTAGGTAGGAGATGCATGTTCACCAATTGTTGTTCTAAATCATTCACAAGGGCATTTGTAGGGCATGGGGGGGGAGTATGAAGCTTCTACACATCCAAGTATATATACATACACATACATATACACACACCAGACACAAACGCATACACAGCATACTTTGCAGAAGGAGGACTGTAGCTTGTGCATTGAAAGCAGGCCAGAAAATGCAGCCGCTAAATGGGCACAGCCACCTATAAGTCACGAGAGAAAATAAAAATAAACAATAAAAATGGAAAGCGTAGCAATTGCGCATAGCATCAGGCGTCTTTTAGGGCTGATGTAGACGCATCTCATTAGTGACCAGGAGCCAAATGGTGAGTTATAAACACCATCAATACAACTTGATTTTAAAAAACATTCGCAGCCAGATGTTATACTAGAATTATTACTCCAAGTTAATCTTAATTTGCAATTATGATTGCAAATAAAAATGTTGGAGTGTCAACATTTTGGCAGAGACCTGCTTGGTCAGGGGCAAAACTAGAGAGATAAGACTGCGGCACACTGACCAGAGCATCACGGGAGAAACACATTTTAGGAGGACATTACCGGGAAGGCAGATGACCTGTTGTTCTCCCCAACTCATGTGACTTATGCACTGGTAACAACCTTTCCCGCAGCATATAGTGACATTTAAAAAGTGTCCCTCTTGCTCCCAGCCAGTCAGCCCTGAAGAGAGCACCAGTCAGCACCAACATCAGTTTCTCTCATGAAACTCTGCTTGGAGTGTTACACTCTCCTTCAATTCTCTAATACAGTGCAGTTGAGGTGACTGGTGTGTACCACAGCTCAGTAGCAAACTTAGTATGCTCCGCCATTGTTTCCTTATTCCTAACTCCACAACATGCATGCTCCTGCCAGTGGGTTACCAACATTCCAACTGAGACCCCAACCTTAATGTAAGTGTGGTGATAATTATGTCACTTCCAAGCATGCTGCCAGGCAATTACACTAAAGTCATTAGCACTGCCTTTGGCCGCTTAAAGGGCAACTCCGGGGGTTTTTTGACATTTGAATATTCTAATAAAACTTTTACTGTAGATTCTCCTCTACGTCCTGACGCATTCTACAAAATTTGGGCGCCGTACGATAATCCGTTCGCGCGCAACACGACTTTAAAATAGGCTGCTTTCATGGCTTAAGTACAGACTAATCCTGCCGGCAACACTGAGTTTCTGACGTCACAAACAGTATACCGGCGTTACTGTCCACTTCCCGCATGATTATGAAATTGTGAGGCTTATATTGAACTACCTCAGACATTTTATGCAATGCTTCATGATTTCCATACGTTATTGTCACCATCCAACGCGCGTACGAGTGTTTCTCTAATACTGAGTGTGACGTCACCATTTCGTCACCTGGGACGTCGTTTCTGGCCGTGAAAGCAGTTTCGGTTTCGAATTGCTGTTTTTTCTTTTTAAAAATACTTCTAATTGGAATTTCCAAAAACGGTATTTTGTGTTCGAGTGAGGACGTGCTGAGGAATGTAATTCAACCAAAAACACAGAATGATGGAAAAACCACCGGAGTTGACCTTTAATGCAGTGACTGTGTATCCCAGTTCTCTGTATTGGGGAACCAATGCACTGAACCTCTAAGTCCTCCCTTTGCTGCTGTTTGAGGTTTACAGGGGGTACTTCAAGGAAAGATTTACACATCATTTAACCTTCCCGTGAACTGTCCCCATGACTGATTATAATTATTGAGAGGTTGGCTCTTAAGAAGGTTTAAAACTGGCCCTGAAACAATATTTACGGTAACATTCATATGTAGCCAATCTATAGATACCAATATGTGGGCTTTGTGAGTATTTGAGTGACATTTAATAGCTTCGCGTGCACTCTAGAATTAACAAATAATTTTCAAAAAATACTCCCAGCCATCTCTCGCAACTACATGATTAGGGAGACACCTCATTGCACACTCATAGCAGCCCATTTCTGGCTGCGCCTTATCGTTGAGTGCATTCCCAAGCAAAAACTCATTTACAGCACGCAAGTGACTATATATATGCATGCGATGTTGCATCCTGCAGAACTTCACCTCACACTGAATAGCGTAGAGGAAGCCACCATTCATTGAAATTTACACAACTGGTGTGAATACTGTCGGTAGTAGCATTCTGTCCAGTAAGCACATAAGAACAGAACTGATGAATTTCTTCGCTTATCAATGACATTTGACTTACCCCAATATTCAAAGATAATTAAAAACCATCGAACTAACCCAATACAATTACGTTTGCTGGTTGCTATGGAACAACATTATGGCTATGGATGTGCTATATCATGAATGGCATCTTATGTTTCCTTTGCCATAACTGCAATGGATGGTAGCTACAACATGTATCTGGCGTGTTACACATGATGACTGACCTGAATTGACATGAATATGAAAAAGCACATGCTACCAGGGCAGGCGTTACTCCACATGCTTTGCTTTGTTGTGCGAGGACTTCATATACACAAGTTCAGCCCCTGCAGCGGCACACGAGGACAGTGTGAAATAAAGATTTAAAAAAAGCAACCAGACAGTTAACTGAAGGCGCACATTACCATAACCTACTGCCAACGAGCTGCAGATGCCTATCTTGTCAGTCCGCTACTTTATCCTTTTCTCCATTTTCCTACTTTCCATGTTCGCCTCAGATAGGTTGGACACTGCTCTGGGGCTGTGCGGCCACAAAATTGCAGCCACGAAATGCAGATGCAAAAGTCTGTGGTGTATCTATTTGCATGCTCATGTATGCAGTGCAGTAAGAGCAAATATATACCGGGTGTCCCAGCTAACTTGAACCAAGGGGTACAAAATAATATATTTGAGGTAGGCCAGTGAAATCAATTGCATACAACTGCCAGCCTGTTTGCGCACTACAGGCAATTTTTTGTTTTGCATTTACTTAATTAGCTAATTATGTTAATTTTTCTAATTTATTAAATATCTACTTTAGACCAAACATGTGAATTGGAAAGTTGTAGAGCACCTTCAGAAACCCCCATTCCATTAACTGCGATAAAGAAAATCTCACGTGTATCTTTTTTTCCGGGCTCAGAAGAAAGCCCGCGAAATACAAATAATACCACGTGACTAGCGCATTTGTGCGCCGCGATTGTGGTGCTCTCAGTCGTGGTTTCAAATATGTTACATGAATACCGCGTCGTTTCTCGAAGTGACGATTCAGTGAGGAAATAACTGCAGAAATTTGCACGAGAAAGGTGTGCTTAATGGACGAGCCGCGCGGGCAAACGCTTTGAATTGTACGAGCTTTCTTTGTGCACTCGTCACGTCGACAGTGCGCCACCGCAGCCACCGTGCGTCAGACGGATGGAATCGCGAATGGCAGCGGTCGGCATGGTCTTGTTGTGTTGGTTTTTTTTCGGCGCATAAGCAACTCAGGCTATTATGATGCAGGTAATGCATGAAAACGCTGCAGGGCTGTTCGCTGTGTTCGCTTGACCATTGCCAAACGTCGACCGATGTTGGGGGCTTCTTTCAAACCTTTGCTTGGTTTGAAAGAAGCGCCAATAGGGATCCTCGGGATGATTACGTGGAAGTTGATTTTTCTTTTGTAGTGTGGTGTCCAGAATATTGCAGGTAATCAGTGACTCTAAAATGCAATTTTCGGCGCTAGCTGGAAGCTTCGCTGAGAAAGTAGTCACATAAGCAAAATAAGAGAAAAAAATTCACAAAACAAAGCTTTCAAAATTCCTTTAAAATCCAAAAGATTTGCGAGTGACGATTGTACAGTGCAGCGCTAACTGCATAAAAGTTCTCTTGATGCAGTTCTTGGCAGTTCCTCTGTTTATTCACTTGCATTTCGGCACCTGAAGAGGGCGCTAAAAAATTTACAAATTTTTGGTGGCATCTTCTAACCTAGCTAGCGCATCATCATGAGCTAGCTTAGCCAGCACTAGCCGCAGTGGCAGAATCGTTGCCAAGGCATAGGGCAAGGTAGATTGAAAGGCATAGTCAGGCTTGTAAAAATATGCACGTGCTGCATTTATGACGGCTCGTGGACGCGTGCATTCATTCGTTCGTTTGGTACGTGCTGCGTATAGACATCGACCGGTCGTGATTTTTAGTTACCCTTGTTACGCCACCCTACATTTACTAACTGCCCTGACAACTGAGTTGCAGCAGTCTCCCCCATGTGACATGACACGGCGCAGGCCGCAATCGGTAAGGTAAGGCACAGTAATGATGTAATGATGCAGGTAATGCTTGTCTTGTAAAATGCAAGCGTGCAGTGTTTTATTATCAGGTGCTCTTGTAGCAGGTTCGGCGCTGATGTCATGTTTGTTATGTGCCCACGACTCTCATTAGAGGGAATATACATTACGGAAGTGGACGGGAACAACGTATCGTGACATTCAGAATAGTAGTAAGGACAAGCACTCAACTGACGGCTGTATTGCTCTGTATTGCAGGCCGAGATGACCTACTTCCCTAAAGTCATGTCGCTTCGGTGGTGTGTGAGCCGGCGCGACTCCTCCGGTGCCGTCACGCTGCGCACGCTTGACGTGATCGCTGTTCTCAGACCGCGCGGAAACGTCGGGCGACTCTGATCTGGACTCGTCTTTGGCTTTACGGTAATGTGCAGTTTTTGCCTTGCTTTGCAGAAGCTTGTCTATTTTTTAGCGTTCTGATGTCACTTTTCCACAAGGAGCTCCGTCCAGACAGAACTGTTTTCGTAAACTCCTGCCAAAACAGTTTCTTACGGGACTACACTTTGGGTGAGTATGCGGTATGGATGAAAGAGATCTTTAGTCCATACCGCACAGCATTTGATATCCGATGTGACCCTCAAGGGACTAGGCGCAACCTCCCAGATTAACAAGTATATGAGTCGCCAATGATGTTGAATATAGCAGCATGACTTCTTGTCACATGATGACTCAGGTTGGGAGTACTGTAACATGGCTGCCCAAGATTCACACGCTCGTATGCAAATTAACACAGCAAGGCATGGAATATTCAAAATCATCAAAGCTGCAAGCCATACTGCGATCAGGCTAAAGCTATGAATGCAAGAATTGGTCAGTGGAAAAAACCAATCACCTAAGTGAACAGTTTCCGTTAACGTTACAGGCGATTGATGGCGGACATTCTAGACTTGCGTAACTTTTTCTTGCAGTTAAAGGAACTACTCATATCAGGCGACGTCACTTTTTTTCCCTTCTCAATCACCGAAACCACAAACCAAGAAATCATGCCTAGCACAGGCACACTCAGTCTTTTTTTTTTCGTGCAGTGTAGAGAAGTTGCAGAAATCTATAATGCAACATAGAAATAAGCAGCCAAAAGCAACATGAAATGCTGATTCAATTTTTTGAATTCGTTGCATGCGTCATGTAAATATTCCTTTCCTCTTCAGTCATTTTCCGCCTGCATGCAACTTGAATGCAAATAACGTATGAACAGTCAACTTTGCAGGCTTTCCTGTTCCCCTTACCTCAGTGATGCTCCATTGCTGCACCATTTCCAGCACATTGAGGGGAGACACTGTGGTTTGACGTTTTTTTTTTTTTTTTTCGTATTTCCTAAGTTACAAGTTCAAAAATTTCACAGCTGTATTTTTTTCTGCTGATGACAAATATGCAATTGGATTTTACCTAACTCATATAGATGTGAAAATATTTAATCTGTCATGTTGGATCACCTTGACCAAAATTAAGGGAGATTGCAATGTAAATACTGGCCTGTATTTTACATGTACCGTCTGTTGCAGAAGTTTGCGGCCCAACGCGCCGGGCAGAGGAGCAGTATCGCTCCCGAGAGGCGGCGCTGCGCCCGCCGGCGCTGCCTGGTTACGCAGCTATAAATAGTGAGGAGACTTGTTCTCTTTCCCTCATCCCGCAGCTGAGAGCAAAGATGTGCGATATCAACCGCGGGATGAGGAGAAGAGAACAAGCCTCCTCACTCTTTATAGCTACGTCACCAGGCAGCGCCGGCGGGCACAGCGCCGCCTCTCGGGAGCGATACTGCCCCTCAGCCCGGAGCGTTGGGCCGCAAACTTCTGCAACAGATGGTACATGCTCTAGAAGGACCAGGGAATGCAACCATAGCATAGGTGTAATTTTAGATCAATCTTCAGAACAGCCTTTAGAAATTTTCAGTTTGAAAATGCGATTTTCTTGACCCAGTAAATTGGTTGCAATTTATATTTATGCTCAAAAATAAGTAAATGTTTTAAGATGATTGCACAAAGACTCGTAAGCTTTCAAATGCTACAGTAACAATGCAAATCGGGCCATTAGATCTCAAGATATCGCGGGCAATGGTTGTCAGTGTGGAAAAAGGTCCATTTTGAGAAAACAAGAAAATAAGGTTGAGAACCTGCAACACCTTATAACAGCCAAAGACAACCATGTATCTGAAAGGTTTCATCTCTGGAATGCACCAGGCTTTTAGTCAGTCTTCTACAGCTGAGCACTTTCTTTTCATTCAGAAGCTTTCTGCTTCTGTACGATTTGCATCAGATGCTGCAAGCAGATGCCAACCCTTCTTGGCTGACCTTTCAATGACTGTATCGCTATGATTTGAGCTCAGCTGCTGCAAAATTGTTTTGGTAGCACATTCCTTGCCGGTGTTGAATCTCATGACTGCTTCAGCCACAGCAGACTGCAGTGAAAACAAGGAGGTATGCTTGGTCGTGGGCACTAGGGACCAAATGATGGAGTGAAGACTGTCTTTGGCAGCACTGCAGCAACTTCTTGTCGGAAAGGTGGATGAAAACTGGTTTCGGTGCAGCTGCGACATACTTCGGCAAGTTATAGTGGCGCTTTGGGAGTGGCTCATGTTTGGCCAAAGCCTGGTTGTGCTTGCACCAGGATTCCTGGCCTTGAGGGCAGGGACCATGGTGTCGCGAGTACGATTTTCGCTTGATACGCTGGGAACAAATATAGGCAAACACACAGATCGATGTTTTTGATGGAGCGCGCAGCGTGAGTCCGACAGGGGGGCGTGGTTTCTGCCTGGGCGACAACAACTGCATGGCGCTAGGGGGCTGCTCCGCTAGCTAAGGGAAGCGAGGGCTCGTCTGGCATGAAGCCAGTGCCACTGCACTCAGAGCGCTGAGGGAAGCGAGGATACAGCGAGGGCTCGTCTGGTGGTACACCAGTGCCGCAACGCCGAGGTCCGCGATGCCGGACCCGCTAAGCTACCCTAACTAAGCCGCGATCTATCGGAGCAGTGAGGGCTTCTGATAGCTATCAGTGCCACAACGCTCACTCCGATAGACCACGGCAAGCTGACGGAAGGGGAGGTGTTTACTCCTCTTCCCGGTAGCCCCGGGCCTCGACGAACTCCTTTGGCTCCCAGCTGCCCTTCCCTATCAAACCTGCTTTACTCTACGTGCGAGTTTCTTCCTCTTCATTCTTAATCCCTCCTCGAGGCCTCATGTAACTTAACTGTCCTCCTATATTGCGCTACATTCTTTGGTAGCTCAGGCTGAAACCTCTTTACTCTCCGAGGCTCTACTTGCCTCGTCATAACTGCCAGCCCTCATATTCCCTCATATTACATAATCGTTGTGCCCAGCAAACTCAGAGATAATGTAGTAATCTAAATTCAACGAATATAGTTAGAGCTGTGGCTCCACCTGTCGGACATCAGCGCAGGCTGCTTTCATAATTTTATTTTCAGTTATGGCTCATAGATGGCGCTGCTGCGCTACATTCCTTCCCGGTACACAACAATGGTGAGTGTCCTCACTCACAATCTCAATCAGTTAACTTATACAAAGTTATAATAAAAGAAAACACCGAATTTGCAATACTACATGCTGCACATGCGATGATCGTCCTTTGATGATGCATTGTCCAACGTTACTGCGAAACACTGTTCCAGTAGTTGTCACTGTCACTGCTCGCGATTCGCCGTAGGTGGCGTCACTGTAGGGAGAGGGCGGTAGTAGCCTCTCTCATTAGCTCACCTTCATGGCTCATGTAGTCTGCTGTCCACAAAAGTCAGTTTCCAGCTGTCTGGAAACACACTGCACTCGTAGAGTCTAGTTCACTTTAGCACACACGTACCCACATACTCCTTTGCGGAAGTACTTGTTTGTACACACGCACTGCGCACATGCGTTGAGTCCCGTAACGTGTTGTCCTGTAGGCTCCCTTAGTGTTGCAGGCACACTCACACACATACACGCACGCACTTCTTGCCTAATAGTACATAAAGTCGTCTCTTCGTGGAGGTAGTATACGTCGGCCGCTTCTTTCGCGTCTGGTTGGAACAGGGTTGTCCGGGACTGTGTCTGAAGTATCAAAGAACTCTTCGTCCGGGACCGTGTCCGATGCGTCGAAGAATTCTTCGTCGTTACTGATGCCGGATGGCTGCTCGTCGTCGGTGACCTCTAGGCGTGGCTCTGTTGCGTCTTCTGCTCCGACGGGGGTGTGTTCTTCTGAACCGACTTCTGGGTTACTATCCCGGTCTATATAGGGCTTTATCCTGTTAATGTTTACAATATCTCGACGTCCTCGGCGACTTTCTATTTCCCAGTCGTTTTCCGCGGTTTGTCTCACGAGGCGGAAGGGGCCGTGGTAAGGATGCAAAAATTTTGATGTGTGACCACGTTTGGATGTAGGCATACGCACGTAAACAAGATCACCAGGGGTTAGTGGCAGCGTGCGGCGTGTTTGATCGTACCGCAGCTTATTTGCCTCCTGTGACCTTCGCTCCCGCTCTAGTACCAGTTCCCTAGCGTCATTCCACCGGCGCATCGTCTCCTCGCTTGTCAGGCCCATGGCGCCCCCCGGGGCTGCCCCTATGGTCACGTCGATCGGCAATGTTGGCTCGTGTCCGTACAGCAAAAAGAATGGAGAGTATCCAGTCGTCTCATGCACGGATGAGTTGTATGCGAACGTCACGAAGGGAAGAAATTGATCCCAGTCGCGGTGATCGGACGAGACGTATTGGCTGATCATTCAGCGAGTGTCCGGTTAAAACGTTCGCAAAGGCCATTTGTCTGAGGGTGATACGCCGTCGTGCGCGTGTGGTTCGTTTGAGTGAGACGGAACAGCTCTTCGATCATGTCGGCCACAAAATGTTGCCCTCGGTCTGTGGTCACCTGTTCAGGTGCCCCATGCCGTAGAACCACTGCTTCCAAAAATGCTTTCGCGGCGCTTGCAGCTGTGGCTTCGGGGACGGCGACGGTTTCCGCCCACTTAGTCTGATAGTCGATCAGTACGAGTACATGTCGATTTCCCCTTGAGGACTGCGTCAGGGGACCCAGGAAATCCATTCCGAGCCACTGAAAAGGCCGCTGAAAAGGCCGCCGAACAGGCGGGACGGGCTGCAACAGGCCGGATGGCTTAGCTGGAGGGGTCTTGCGAGTTTGCCAGTCTGGACAGGAGCGGACGTACTTGGTTATGTCGGCAAACATTTTTGGCCAAAAATAGCGTAGGCTGATCTTGCTTAGTGTTCTCTTCATGCCCAGGTGCCCTGCTGTTATGTCGTCGTGACAGGACGCCAGAATCTCTCGGTGGAGTGGTTTAGGGACTACCAAGGCCAGTCTGTCTTCCTTGAAGCCTTTTGCTCTTCTGAACAGAACTTCCTCTTGTAAGCTGAAGGCTCGTGCTGTACGGCGGGTTTTTCTCTGGACAGTTTCACTCGGGTTCCTCAGGTGCTCAATGATAGGTCCGAAGAAGTGGTCTTCCCTCTGGAGCTCAGCAATTCTTTCCCTCTGGTCGTCCGCAAGGAAGAGCGGCATATCTTCACATAAGGGGTGTGTGCCTTCTGCGTCATATGGGAGACGAGATAGCACGTCTGCGTTTGAGTTCTTGATACCTGGGCGATGCTTGAGGCTGATGTTGAATTCCTGAAGGAGCAAGCGCCATCGCGTGAGACGTCCACTTGGATTCTTGGTGGTCATGAGCCACGTCAGGCTGGCTTGATCGGTGACGATGGTAAACGGTATGCCAAATAGATACGGACGAAATTGCCTGACCGCGAATATTACCGCGAGACATTCCTGTTCGGTGACGCTGTAATTTTTTTTGGCCTTATTCAGATGTCGGCTGGCGTAACTGAGCACATATTCTTCCATGCCGTTCTTTTGCACAAGTACTGCGCCGATCCCATACCCGCAGGCATCAGTATGGACTTCAACAGGCAACTCGGGGTTGAAGAGTCGCAGCACTGGTGAATTGGTGAGGCGCTGCTTGAGTTCTTCGAAGGCGTTTTGGCATTCGATGCTCCAGTCCCAGCCTTTGCCTGTCTTGGTGAGCTCAGTTAATGGTCGTGAGATGCGGGCGAAATCTTTTACAAAGCGTCTGTAGTAGTTGCAGAGCCCCAAGAAGCTGCGGACCTGCTTCACGTTCTTGGGTGCCATCGCTTGCTCGATTGCTTGAATATTGCTAGGGTCAGGTCTTGCCGAACATCCATCGATTATGTGGCCCAGGTACTTAATTCGGTCGGTTGCGATGTGGCACTTCTTGGGCTGCAGGCGAAGGCCCGCTAAGTCCAGTGCGTTGAAAACATTTCTGAGGTCCCTTAGGTGGTCGCCAGCGGTCTTGGAGAAAACAGTGATGTCGTCAAGATATGCGAGGCACACTCTCCAGAGCTGGCTTGCTAGCACTTTGTTTATCATGCGCTGGAAAGTGGCAGGGGCATTGCAGAGGCCAAAGGGGACAACATTGAACTCGTATAGTCCGTATCCTGTAGAAAAGGCAGTTTTTTTGTCTGCCTCCTGTATGGGGACTTGCCAATACCCAGACGCCATGTCTAGTGTTGTAAAGAAGTGAGAGCCTTGCAATCGGTCCACAACGTCGTCTACCCGAGGAAGCAGATGTACGTCTTTCTTCGTGACCATATTGAGTTTCCTGTAGTCTACGCAGAAGCGCCAAGTCCCATCTCGCTTCCAAACGAGAACCACGGGGGATGACCATGGGCTGCTGGACTCTCTTATGACTCCCTTCTCTAACATCTCCGAAACCTGGTCTTGGATTCTTTCTCTTTCTGTTGCCGAATGGCGATATGGATTCTGCCGGACTGGTCTTGCATCACCGGTGTTGATCTCGTGCTCAACTATGCTTGTACGGCCGAGGCCTTCATTTGCGTTGACAAAGAGGTGCTCATATTCTTCCAGTAAGGACAGGAACCCTTGACGCTGGCCTTGGTCTAACTGGGTGCCGTACTGGACTTCGTCTATTCCAGACCTAGACTGAGTCGGAGGCCTTACGCAGATTTCAACGTTCAGGAGGGGCGTGGTTTTCCCGAGTGCTGTTCCCTTGTTAATAGTCAGGGGTGTAGGTCCCGGATTGGCGATGCGGATATACGTCATGTTGTTCTGGATGCTAGCCAGGGCTCGGGCTACACTCGGATGGGGCCTGTCTGGTGTAGGGCTTAAGGGGTCTACCAGGCATGGTCCGTTTCTGCCAACCGTAACTGGAACCATAACCTCCGTAGAGGCTGGGATCTGTAGGTGTTGCTGGCAGTAAATGACCTCTGGGTTTACCATGTCTGTGTCGAAATCATCCAGACGGAGCTTCAGGCTGTGTCCCCGCGGCGTGACTGCTCGGTTTGGGAAACTGATTGTCATTTCAGAGTTCGTGCACAGCGGTATTCCACCCAGGAGGTCATACGGTAGTGTATCCATTACCAGGAATGATTCTTGCAGCTCTATCGGTCCGATATGTACATTGAGCTTCACTTCGCCTGCTGCACTGACAAGTTTTCCATTGACGTTCCTGACAATGGCTGTAGTTTTGCCCATTTCTGCACCTATCCTGGCCACGAAGCTCTGGGAGGCAATGTTCACCGATGCGCCGGTGTCTACTATCATTGCCGTTTTCCGGCCTTTCACCGAAACAGGAAGGGTGACGAGGTGAGAACTGCATGCGTAGGCCGCCTCTCCTGGGGAGTTACCTTTTTTCATTTCGGGGGGAACTCGTGGACCCCACCGTCCTAGTTTCCCGATGGCTGTTGTGCCCCTGTTGGCCCTAGCTGCATGTTGCACTGACACATTATATGCCCGGATCGGCCGCAACGGTAGCATTTAACTTGCCCGGCTTGATTCCGGGACTGTCGGCCCGGGAACCTGCGTGGACCTGGTTGAGCAAGTTGTTCAACGGCATATGTCAGAGCCTTCACGCTCCCTTGTAGGGCATCAAACATTTCGGTCGTTACTACCTGTGCTGCTGAGGCGTTATGCCTCGGAGTCGACTCCCAGTTATGTTCGGGCGGGCCTACCGCAGCATGGTAAGGGTCTGCTGCTAGAAATGGAGAGGCCGCTGCAAATCCTGGGAGGGGGTGCGCTGGCATGGCCGCCACAGCATGCTGCGCCATGGCACCTACGTGTGTTAATCGCTGCAGGTGTTGCCGAAATTCTGACGGGGTTTTGGGGTTTGAGATAGCCACCCTCTCCATCATTTCCGGTCGCAGCCCGCGCAGCAGGCAACGCACCCTCTCCGCGTCTGTCATGGTGGTGTTTGCCCGAGCGCAAAGGTGAAGGATGCTGGACACATATTCTCGAGGAGTTTCACCCGGCTGCTGCCGCCTCTCGTGTAGTTGGATGAAGGCCCAATCCCTGACGTCCTCCCCGGCAAAACTTTCGCGAAGGGCCCCTTTCCACTGGTCCCAAGTCTCCAGCTGCCGTGCAGGTGAATCCCTCAAGATGGCGCTGTACCACCGACTGGCCTCGCCGCCGAAGGCGAAAATCAAATTGTTGGCCTTTTGGGCGTCGCTCCATCCCACTGCCGTTGCGTAGCGCTCATATAGGCGCACCCAGTCTTCCACGTCTTCGTCAGACTTTGCGGAAAAACGTGGAGGGGGGCCATAGAGCCTTGACGCTTGCTCGTTTCCGGCACCTTCCATCGTGTTTTGGATGCTACGATTGCTACGACTCCGTAAGACCCGCTCGTTACTGTTCCCGATCATTAAACTTTTTTTTTTTTTCTCTCTTATTTGCACGTCGCTGCGGCGGTTGCGATTTCGAATATCTTCGCGAAGCGGTCGTTCAGTGACCTTGGTTTGTCTTCCAATTCAACATCTTGCCACTTCTCTTCCGGGTTAATAGGCGATGAGTGTTGGACCACCTTCGCCTGCTTCCTTCGGTCGCGGCATTGCCATGTACGCGACTTTCCTTCACTACAGTTGTTGTTCATCGTCGGGAAGCAGTCGTACCCCGCACCTCCACCACTTGTCGCGAGTACGATTTTCGCTTGACACGCTGGGAACAAATATACGCAAACACACAGATCGATGTTTTTGATGGAGCGCGCAGCGTGAGTCCGACAGGGGGGCGTGGTTTCTGCCTGGGCGACAACTGCACGGCGCTAGGGGGCTGCTCTGCTAGCTGAGGGAAGCGAGGGCTCGTCTGGCATGAAGCCAGTGCCACTGCACTCAGAGCGCTGAGGGAAGCGAGGATACAGCGAGGGCTCGTCTGGTGGTACACCAGTGCCGCAACGCCGAGGTTCGCGATGCCGGACCCGCTAAGCTACCCTAACTAAGCCGCGATTCATCGGAGCAGTGAGGGCTTCTGATAGCTATCAGTGCCACAACGCTCACTCCGATAGACCACGGCAAGCTGACGGAAGGGGAGGTGTTTACTCCTACTCTTCCCGGTAGCCCCGGGCCTCGGTGAACTCCTTTGGCTCCCGGCTGCCCTTCCCTATCAAACCTGCTTTACTCTACGTGCGAGTTTCTTCCTCTTCATTCTTAATCCCTCCTCGAGGCCTCATGTAACTTAACTGTCCTCCTATATTGCGCTACATTCTTTGGTAGCTCAGGCTGAAACCTCTTTACTCTCCGAGGCTCTACTTGCCTCGTCATAACTGCCAGCCCTCATATTCCCTCATATTACATAATCAATGCGCCCAGCAAACTCAGAGATAATGTAATAATCTAAATTCAACGAATATAGTTAGAGCTGTGGCTCCACCTGTCGAACATCAGCGCAGGCTGCTTTCATAATTTTATTTTCAGTTATGGCTCATAGATGGCGCTGCTGCGCTACAATTGTTTGGCTCAGCATTCATTGGTCACATGGGTATGGGTGGCAAGCACACCCTGGTGTGTTTTTAATGCCCAGCCATAGTAATGGTAAGCTTTGCAATGAGCTCACCAGTCAGCTTTCCTTTACCGCTGAGGCTTGGTCCAGTTTTTTTCTTTCTTTTGTGCACTAGGATTTTAAGTGCCGTTTCCATTCTCATGCTGACGTGGTTGGTGCAGTCTTCTTTCTGAATCTGCACATGTCCATATTCATTCGTCTCTTCATGACTGTTGAAGGCACGACTGTCGCCATCACAGAGCATGGTAATATAATGCAGTCTATACTTTGCTGAATAGAGTCATCTCTGCTTCGACTTCCATTTCACGTGGCTTTCTGGAAGTATTTTTCTGGAATTTGTGGCCAACTTGCTGTGCTTCGAATTCTGGATCACCCTCCTTTGGACCAAAACGGCATCCCTGGCAGAAATTGGACAAAACCACAAAATCGAGAACATAGCCCGGGAAAAGTTCGATTGCGGTTTCAACACATGCATACGATGAATGACCCCCAGTGAGCCATGTTCTATCAAATGACACAGCTATATTTCCTGGATGTTGCCACAAAATATTGAGCACGGTGAAATTAGTCAGTGCAGACTGCCCATTCCCCGTCCTTAGTGGGGTGACACTCCCATAGAAGCAATGGGGCAGAAAAATCGCTGGTGACACTAGAGGCTCATGTTTTTTCGGTGGAAAATGCATTCGTATCCACCCAAGAATAGAATAAGGAATATAATGCAATAAATTTGTATATTTTGCCATCCTTCAATTGGAACACATTGAAATTAGCTTTGAAATTGCACAGGACCCTCTTGCCTCAACAAGTCAGTCCAATCTGTTATGGCAGCTGCCGCATTGGGAGCACCTACTGCAGTTGTACCGGCGCTGCTCGATTTTTTATACATTTTGTCGCATGCTGCTCTCACCTGGCGCTTACGCATATGAGCACCCACAACTCTCGTGTGTATCGGTTCTTCTCTTGTAGCCTCAGGCACGTCAGTAAAACTGTAGAATGCGCCTTGGCACGTGCCGCACCCGCGAAAGTGGTTGCGTGCTAGCCAGGCAGGAACACAAAATACTCGACATGAATTGCATACTTTAATTCAAATAAAACATCAGTCTCGAAGTAGCACATACAAAATTGCCGCGTTTGCGCATATCACGACGGCAGTGGCTAAACTTTAGTGCATGCAATATGATGAGGCCATGACCTGACGAAACTGCAGCACGACCGCATTTTCACTGTATCCGTGTTAATAAATTCATTAAGGAACCATACAAAAAAAAAAACCTACCCAACGAAAGCACAATAAAACATTCCCGAATGTTCTGTCTTAGCGGCTTCAAGTAGCAACTGTCACCGACCTAAGATAGCTAACAGTGTCGCTATCAGTTGTAACGGTTTTGCTAACGCAGCTAATGTTTTAGATGAAGTGCGAAAAATACCTCTGGTAAGCAGGAACTGTAAAACTCGAAGAATCCTTAGTAGTCAGTGCTGTCGCACAGCTTCTTTACACACTACTATCCCATCGTGTTGCTTCGTTTCACTTCTCACTTTCAAAACGTCCTAACGGCAAGTGGTACTTGCGGTGGCTACCCGCGCCTAGTTGGGAAAGTTTGAACAGTTTCTGAGTTGATATATGCTTTAGGTCTGAAATAAACTGATTAACATTTGGATTCACATTGCAGCCTTGCTTCTGCCTGATACTATGTCCAAGCATGTTCTCCAGTGGATCCTGTTGCAGCTGACGAGCCAGCAAGTAAAGGAAGCTGTATTTTCCAGAAAGATTGTTCCAATGCAGCAGAACAGCTTTTATTGTTATCTGCAGCTGATCACCCTTTGAGGCTGATGCCTGCCAACAATGTTCCAAGCTTTTATCCACATAAGCTGATTTTCAAGAAACTGAATCAACTCGTAATCACCCTTTTTGAGAGCATGCCAACACTTCTTTGCAGTTATTTTTGGGCTTGAACTATTCAGTGCGTCAAAAAGCTTATCCACTCGGTCACAAAACTGTGCTGTTGCCGCTGCTGCTGCTGCGGGAAGCTCTTTAGCATATATCACTGTCATAATTGGAACATTGACAGAGGCATTCAGGACTTGGGCTGCTTTGCTAACCTTCATAATGTGCCATTCAGTCAGCTTTGGGGCCAAACATAAGCACAGCTCGTGTGATTTGTACAGTCACTCAATTTATGACCAGTGTACAACTTTGCTACCAATTGTTAAGTTGTGTGCTTGCATAATATTGTGAGTTGTTTTCTTGTAAGGTGCGGCACATCAAAGATGAAATAAATCCGCTCACCCTTTCTTACAAAAAAGGCCTGCTAATAGTTATGCCAAGCTGATGGTATTAGCTGACATTTGACACTCCCAGATCACATACCACTGCTTTCACAGCGATTTTAGCAATTTCTGAAAGTTTGTCAATGAGTGAGACTATCAAATTATGCATCACAGGTGCTGTTGCTGTGTGCCCAATGGCAAATGCTATTGACTGAACCCGTTTACAAACTAAAGCGTTGTCAGCAATAGTTGATGAATGCACATGTCCATCATCCATGAAACCAGGAATTACCTCCTGGCTTACATCATAAGACAAGCTTTTTATATTTTTTTTCAAAACTATCTTATCAAAGATCAGAGTGCACGCCCTATCTTGCTTATTCTAAACCAGAGTGTTCGCTGAAAGTGACTCAATGACTCCAGGAATACCTGGTTTCATGCTAGCGTTAGCTAGCTGGGTTGGCAAAGTGAAGATAGGCACCAAAAACCTATAAGCCCGCAGCCCACTGAAGTTGGTGTAATGCATATTTTTTGAGCCACAGAGGGAACCGTTTGCCGTTCCCCCTCAGTTTTGATAGTATGTGCGCGCATAGCAGATTGAACATCTCATCAGTAACAAATGGGTGGATGGCCTTTGAAATGGATGGCGGCATTCTGCATAACCTTAAAATAGTCTTTCCTTTTGTCCGCATCCTTTTTGTAGTTGCTGCAGTCCTAGCCTTTACACGTTGCAGCCCATCGGTGCCTGATGAGGCCATTGGTGGATCGTTGCCAAGAACTGCAAGAGAAAGAAAATTGGTGCATTTCTAAAATGTGTTGTCACAACTCCCAATTAATAATGTACCAGCAAACATTGCTTTCTACATATGCTGTCAAATACATTGTCTACTTTTTCACTAACACGATGCATTCGTCATGGATCATGCATACAATTAGTATGAAGTTCCGGCATTTCAATGTTACTTTTCAAGTGTTACATTGAAGCGTATGTCTTGATGTTATGATTCAAGACCATAGTTCTTGTGAAATGAAGAACAGGCGTTCACTTGTGCATTTATCATACATTAATGTGTCAGAAGGCACACTCATTTTTGGATGAAACTATTGTGCATGACAGTAGGAGCCCTAGCATGCAAGCAAATGATTATTTTATATTACTTGCCTAAATGCAATGACATGGGGAGGTAAAGGAATGAGAATAAATCGATGTGGGGCTCAAACATAACCACAAGACCGTGGTCAAAGGGAAGATGTTCATCGCTTTCCAATGTGAAGTTTTCCCAAGTCGACCAACCCTTCCACTTTCCCCTCTTGCACCAGCGTTCAAGCACTCTGACAGTTTCATTTCGTCTACGAACAGACTGCTGTGACATTTGTATTCATCGTGCATTTTGTTTTCTTTGCAATCCCTGTTATAATAGCAGGGTTGAAGCCGCACCCACCTCCATATTTGGTATGTGGTCCTTTAAACAGATTCCGCTTGGAAGAAAAAGTATGCATTCCCACGTAACATGCTCTTACAGCCTTGGTCTTTTCATTTTCATTATTATGCATCCCAGCAATCAATTCTGATTGTATTGCATATGCCTTTAATGGATTTGTGGTTAGCAGCTTGATAGCATCACATAACAGGAAGTCATTGCTTTGGTGGGAGTGCTTGCAACTGGTCTTTGAGGACGCCTTCAAGTTCTGCACTTTGCGTTCTCAGTTTCTCAATACTGTCAGTTGACGAGTGGCTTGCACTCTTCTAAACTTTGGAATGCACAGTTCATATTTCACAATTAACGTCATTGGCCTGATGGTGGTCTCTAACAAACACATTTACACATAACCGCATGAAATATGATACAGAAGAAATATATGCATACCACATTTACTCGATTCTAAGCACGCCCTTTTTTTTTACGATCATGATTCCCAAAATGAGGAGGGGGGCTTAGGTTCGCAGCCCCCTTTTCGCGGCATTGTTCGAAGGGAAATGCTCAAGAAATAACATTTTATATAACATTTTATTTGGCGAACATTCAAATCAAAAACAGTGAACCCACAGCTTGTGTCTCATTAGTCACTCTGACTGCGACTCGAGGAGTCCGTCACACTGCTTGAGCTGCCGCTCTCAGTATTCCGCAGCAGGTCGTCTTTTGTCCGTCGAAGTCGTAATGGAATGCTTCTTAGAAGGCTTCGCAGCAACGTTGGCCTGGACCCGCTTCCACGCGTTCGAAATCCACCATGCGATGGTTGATGGGGACGCTTTCTGGAGCTTCCCTGTCGCCGCTTCTTTTTGTCGGGGTTTTGCACCCATTCTTCATATTCCTGTGGAAGATTGGCTTTAAAAGGTTTGTTGACTGAAACGTCGAGGGGTTGGAACACTGTTTTCATGCCGCCTGGGATAACAACCAAGTCTCAATTGCTTTTTCAAGAATTTTTGCGCTACGATATACACAGATACATTGCTGCTTTTCTCTCAATTGCTGTTGCAAAGCTGAGTCTTTACTTCCGGGATAAGATGGCCGCGAAACGCGTCCAGCAGCAGCATAGACAGCGTGCCTGCAGGTCCGCCGAGCAGTGCTCCTTGGCGCTGCTGCCACACAACTCTAATCCTAATCCAGTTGGACATGTCTTCCGTCATCTACCCCTTTTCTTGTACTTTCAAGATGACATCTTTCGGAAAACTTCCATTTTTTTTTTGTCATGTTTTTTCTTTTAAAGATTATAAATGGCAGAGGCTTTTGGCCGTCAGCTGTTATGCATAGCATAAGTGTTACACGCTGCTTCTGGTACCCTGTCGTCTTCACCTTGACCTCTCGGGCTCCTACTTTGCTAACTGTGCATGTCCTCGGCATGTCAAAATACACCGGCGTCTCATCTGCGTTGCTGATCTGGCCGAGCTGGTAGCTGTGCTCCCTGCGGAGCTTCATCACATACTGCTGAAAAGCGATGTTTTTTCTCAAAATCAGCTGGAAGCTTCTGTCATATTGTTGTCCGGCGTCTCAAAGAAAACCCATTTCTTTTCATCGTACGCTCCACCCAGCCCTGGCTTGCACAAAACACCGCGTGGGGAATTTGCATTCTAGTTGCTATCTCAATCGCCTTCACCCTAATTGCATCGGTAGTGACAGCGAAGCCTATTCCTGATATTGGGTGGTGGTGCTCTGCTTGGCTTGACAACCTCCAAGTGTGGTGGGCGGCCATCCACAAACCCCCTGGGGGCAAAAAAAACAAACAAATATTTGATAAATTTAACTGGTAATGTGGTTGAGGTGGAAGGTGACACTTACTTAGTTTCGAGTTCGCCTTTGCTTCGCATTTTGAAGGTTCGGCCACCCTTAATGCAGTGGTAGTAGACTTGATAAATATATTACGATCGATATATTGCTTGATCCCCTTGTGCTGTATGCCGTGACTTGCGCTTGTAGTACTGCATGTAATTTTTATCGCTGTATGGCTTAACAGCTTCCCCCAATTCCTTGACAGTTGAAAACTTGGCACAAACCTCCATTGTGCAAATGTGTGACACTTGCAGTTTGCTGCAACTGCACACACGGTCGCTCAGATTGAGTGATGACAATGATGTCGTGAGTGATACTACAACGAAACCTGCAGGCATCGTACAACATAGGTGCGCAAGTGTCTTTATGTTGACGATTTCGGCAGAACCTTTATGTTTAATTCCAAATTTCATTATATAAATCTGTTTTTGATGCGTCCTTACATTAGGTAGCACTCACTTTGAGGAAGACAATCATACCGCTACTGTCGTTCATCTATCGTCACTGAACATAACAGAAAAAAACATGCAGCAATCAGTCCTCACACACTAAATGATTGTAAGCGCTGATACTGATAATACTCGGCGTTAGACGGCACTCTAGTGGTGGTAAAATATTTCATAGGTCTAGCGCAGCAAATTGGGTTACATTGGTAAACAGGGGCGATTGCCTCTTTTCGGATATGCAGAAGTAGTTTTGTTAAGCAATCGCAGCCATTCAATTGTGTGTGGTTGCTCACAGATGCCTGTACTGGAGCATTCACACATACACGGGTGATGTACACCTTCGAACCCACCACGCCTGTTTCTAGCACCATGGGGTCACATAACCTCGCCAGCAGTCTGCACAGCTTTCCCAAATTTTCCCATAAAGAGAGACACATTAGGCCAAGAAAGAATTCTGAGTGTGATCAGTTTGTGGCAGTTTGCTGACATATAACTGTATAGGCCAGATTAAAGAATTATTAGATTTGTAGAGTGGGCTTCCGTCAGTATTCATTGTCAAGGTTAGATCGCTCCGCTTTAAGAGTTCCCGTTGGCGCAGTCCTTGGCACACTGCCACATTGATGATTTCCGTCATCATTCTGCTCCCAGCACCAGCTCTCAGCCAGTTTTAACGCTTGCAAAGAGCACTTATCCAACTTTCTTTGTGAGATGGTCCAGCTGTTCCTTGCGGTTCATTATGACGAAGAAACTTCCCCTCTTCTTCACAATATGAACTTCAACTTGTGTTTTACATACTTTATAATAAGGTTTGTTGCGTTTTTGGAAGAGTGATAAGCAGGTTTCACAGTAAAGATGGCGTTGAACCAGGCTGGTAAACTTCGATGACTACAATTTCCTGAACAGGTATTTTGACTGCGGCAGGCCTGATCACCGATATTCAAATAACGCATCAACCAATAGTAAATCACGAAGGGTGGACCAAGTTAGCCCATGAATGACAACAAAGGCCATTGCTAATGCAGTTGCCTCGGCCAATGTTCTAGACGAGCCAGGCAAAGTTTTGCGCCCGAAATCCTGAACACATTAATCTAAAAGCTCTGCATTGTCAAACTTTGGCACAACACTGTGTGACTCATCGGCACCGTCATCTCCATCGCCTCCATTGTCTGGGTCGTCACACTCCTCACTGCTCCACTCACCCTCACTAGCAGTGCCCATCCATAGTTCCACAACGCCAGTGTCCGGCAGAGTACCATTGTGGGCCTCTTTGGTGTCTTCTTCACCATTGTAACCAGATGATAACTGTCAGCTTCGCTGCAGCTTGTTTAGCTTGCAATGCTAAAGGCACAGGGCATGGAGACATCAGTCAGGTCCCTGCTACCAGAAGTTGAAGGTGGCGTCGAAGCCGCCACTCTCAACCTGTCTAATTGTTGCTCTCGAACCACACTCTGGAGCATGGCGTAACAAACGTGCTATTTTCGATGCGGCTTGCGTTTGGGGTAACTTTTCAGGGATTTGGGGTAACTGAAGAGCTATTTGCACAGGCTTTCTGATGCATGACCAAGCACTGCACAGCGACAAATTAACAGGACATTGCCAGCAGAGCAGACGTTTGACCAGACGAGCTGCATCATCCTAAACTGGCCACACCAGTGCTATGTTGGCACGACTTGGCATGGCTAACACGGTGCCCTCGAGCAAAAACAGTGGCTGTTTCATTTATCCCTAGCGCTTTGAAAATGACACGTGTTTTGCCTGAAAGCAGCATTTGTATTTGTGTAATCACATTCAAGTCGTGCATGGTATTGAGAAAAATTGGGAGATAATTACTTCTACATAGTTCACTGTAGCCCTGTCATCCCACATCATCTCTATTTTTGGTGATGATCTGGCCCTCTAGAGTTCTAGTTCATATGGCCGCACTCTGTCACTCTCCGCAGTGTGCCTTTGATTAGTAGACTCAGTAAAGGTAACTCATGCAGATTGGTTGCAATGGACTAGCTGAGAAAACCACATTGTCATTTGTTGTTATCAGTGCAAGTTGACTGATACACCTACACAATTAAGATGACATCTAGTTTTTGAGGTGAATTCAATGAGATTCAGCTGGCTAGTGCGCGTGGCATTAGAATGGTCTACTGCGAAGTGCTAAAACTATTTTTGGAAAAGTCACTCAGAATTGTAGTGAAGCTGCGATGTCACCTCAATGCTTTTCAATCTTTTCTCTGTAGAGGTACAGACCCTTGACAATTTTGTCACTGAGTAGCTGAAAAGCTGAAGAGACTTGCATCTTCTCAATATTGTTTGGGTTATTTGGCAGCGTGCGAAAAAATCCCTGGTTCAGCATTCCCTGGCAACATTGGTTGAAGTGTTTGTTCACTCTTCAGTGGCGGTGATATCGGCGTAAGATAGATATCCGGGTATCTTCTTCGTCATAACTGGTTGGTTATCGGTCAAAACGATATTGTTATGCATGCCCCAGTTGGGCATAGCGGATGGATGAAGTTGCCGGCAGCGGCAACCCACATTACCTCACGCAGAGCGATGTCGCTCATCTGAAAAAGATGGACCCAGCGCAATGCTCCAAGGTCCAATACCACGATATGGTGGGCTTCACTATGATCTGCGTTCCGGTTTGAGTAGAATTCCACCATCCGGGCGTAGTTCCCAAGATGGGACATGAAGATTTGTCATTGCCAATATCCTCAGTGGACCACTTGCGGTAGGCCGCAGTAAACAAGTCCTCCGGTTGGATGACGTATGTGTGGCCTGTTGTGAGACCTTTGTCATTTTCCAGTAACTCAAGCACTTCCTCGATGGGCTGAGGCAGGTACAGCGGAGTTGGAATCTGTGTCAGGGTACATTTATTGATGTCTCTACGACATCCTGCGAAGCCTGTAGCACAGGCCCTCATGTAGGTGAGACGTACAAGCATCAACGCCACCTTGTCTCTTGCCACTCTTGCATCTGCGTTGGGCAATGACGTCAATAAGCACGGCACCCAGGTTCTTGAAGGTGGTCATGTTTACATTGCACTGAATTGGCTCCATGCTGGAGTCCGATCTGCTAAAAGAGATGCCTGCCAGACATCTTGGCAATATCGTAATTGCCTTTGAGGTCATCTTCTCCAATGGGTGGGAGGGTATGGCGTCCTCGATGGCAGCGAGAGTGCCGATTGGCGGCACATCCGAAGCGCAACCTTGTGGGCGGCGCACGTCTCACCTGTTTCCCCAGTAGCGGGAATGCTCAGAGGTGGTCCGAAGATGTGTGAGCTTGACAAAGCAGACATAGTGGAGAGTGGAAAGGGTGGCTAAGTGGAGTTAGCTGGTCAAGATCAGGTAGTGATGATGACTTTGACCACTACGAGCGCAGTGAAAACTATGCTATCACGTAACTTAGTCGGCTCCCAATGACGCGGCAGTGTCCGAACCCTTTCGGGGAAGTAACGACACCATGTCTGATGTGTTGTCGATGTGCAGTTGATTTCCTTCACAGTATCATGTGTCATCAGGCCACACGTGTTCATTTCGTAATGCGGTGGAAGCCAGGATAACCTTGAGAACAAACCACAGTGGTGTTGACCAAAATGGCGCCGCTTTCTGGGCTCAGGGACGCGAGTGTTCTACCAACATTGTTCAGTTTAGAGCAGTGGGTTACAGTTAAGATGTTGGTGGTTCATACTTCTGATGGTTTCCAAACTTTCTCGGTTCCCCAACGAAGTGCAGAATAAGATGCAGCCGGTTCACCAAAGTTAAACAAGATAGACTTGATTTATTTACATACTTACTAGTAGGGAACTAGATTGAGGATCGAGATGAGTATTATGGGGTCACAACTACGCACAGCCGGCTGGGTAGGCAAGCTCCCGTACCAACTGCACGCAGGCGTTACTCGTACGCGACACATGTCCCCAACCCGTGGTGCAAAGTCGCAGCCACGGCAGGTCCGGACGAAATAGGCATCGAACTGGGCACGCTAGGTAACATTTTATGAACCCTAACGCAAGGCAACAAACACACACTGCGGGAGAATGTTCTATCCGATAACATAAGAGTTCAGGTGGCTCACCGGGTTGTCGTCCGTCGGTAGGGAGGGTCAAGGTCCAGGGTCTCTGGGTGCAGGCGAGGCAAGAGAGCTTTCCTCTCCCAGGCACCGATGGTTTTATCCCTTTCGGTATTGCATACCGAGAAGTAATCGGTTGCTTCTCGGGACCAGACGAGAGAAGCAATTCGTTCTTCCTCTCATTTGGAATGTTACCCTTCCCTAGGTTACCAGCGTGATGCTGTGGTGTCGCAGCATTGTATGGGGAGCGAGGAAAACGCCAAGTGCCTTCTCCCCCACCCTCTCCTGGCGAGCACGTGTCGTCTCGTGACTCGGCCGTGCTGGTCGCTGGTTAGGTGGGATATACTGTAACCCTACAGTATCAAGATGCTTGAAGACTTTTCAGAGGCTCATTTTAAGGCTTCCGAATTGTGAGGGAAAATTTGGCTGTTTTGTAATCAACCATTGACACCTGTTGACGAAAGCCCGCCCACGATATGGCGGTGCCTTCACACTCTCTCCGGTGCTCCCTCCACACGGCTGGTCGATTGATGTAACATCACTCCTTGGACTGGCAAGTTCTTTGGAGCCGACGCAGGTGATTCATGCTCCTCCGCTGTCAGCCTGCTTTCCAAGTAAACTTGAGCATTCAAACAGTCGCGTCTAGGCAGACTCGATTTATGGGCTTCCGGCCCCACAGTCCTGGCGCCCCACTTTCTTTTGTGCAGTCGCCGTTTTCCAAGGCAGCGGTCCGCGAGCAGTGTCTCCCGATTGGGTGGCGGCGGTAGCGCTGCCGCAAAAGGGGTGCTGGCCTCTTCCAGACCGAAAGAAGGGGGGGTGCGCAGGCGGCGTGTGGACCTCAAAGAAACGGCCGTCGTTCGGGAACATGTGCGCACGACGAAAATACTTCTCCGAATGGGATGCCAGGGAGTAAACATGCACACACACTGTCCTGCAGCAACAGGCCGCTTTTCCCATAACTCAGTCGGTTTGGCACCAGTCAGTCGAGCCCAACACCTCCCCAACAAACCGTGCTGCAGTCTTCAAGCTTGCGGCACACAACAAAGTACAAGAGCTCGACGCGTGCCACCACTTCACATGTCGACAAGTACCCCTTGGCCCCCCGCCGACACAGTGATTAACAGCGCCATACCTCCCGCGAACCCAGGTCGTGAAAACGGACGACTGATCTTACCCGATTCCGTCGTTGGTGACCAGATGCGATGTAGCGTCAGCATTTGCGTTTAAAAACTCATTTTTGTGCCCCACTATCATGTTACGTTTCGGAAGAGTCAGCACCCACCTGGTCAGTACTTTTTCACCGTGTTCTGTCTCTTCCCCGGAAGCCACCTCGCTTACAACTGCTTTTTCTTCGAGAAGTTATCCATGTACTACTCTTGTAGTACATATGTATGCTTAATGGTTAGAAGTCACATCTGTAAAATGTCATTGTCCTCATCATGTTATATCCTGCACTGCAAACCAACAAAAAATGGGCGTTCATGACGCATCTTTATTCATTTAGTCAGTTTTCTTTATTTTCTTAGCCGTACCATGCTAGCATTAATGTCGTTACCCCCTTGGGTGAGGCGAACCATTTTTTTTTTTCGCAATTTATGAGCCCTTTTCTCTGCTTTTGCTGCTTGTGCATAATCTTCTTTGTGCAGTGCAAAGTAGCTGCTGTACTGCTGATGAGCTCTCCCTGCTTGCGTCGGCACCTCTCACCTCCACCTCTTCTGTTGTTGCCAATATTTGTTTGGCTGCTGCAACTTGCGGTACTGCTTTCATTGGGTAGCACAGCAAGGGGAGATGGGCTCAGCACTGCCTGCAGTAGTGCTGCTACTGTGTGTGCTGGCAATGAGAACTTGGGGGTGCAGGGTGTCTCTGAGGGGCCCATCTTCCCCTGAAGCGAGCACCTCGGCATTGTCTGTTGCCCCAGTGATGATTGGCAGCTGCAACGACCAAGTGTAGCATATAGCGTTTGTCGTCTTCACAGGTGAGGGGTTAGTTGACCTAATGCCAAGCAATCATCAGCTGCCCTGGGCTATGCTGGCCAAAACAAAAAAAAGGTACAGTTCGAAAACTTATCTGCCCGTAACTGCATAGATATATTAGTGTAAAACTTAACAATACAGTCTCGTAAGCTGATAACTCAAAAACAGTAATGAATAGTACGTTTAAAACAAGGGAGAGATTGAGTGTGCCGTTTGTAGTATGCAACCTTGGCAAAGAGCCATACCAATGACAAAAAGTAGATAGAGTGGTGGGAACTATAGTATGACACTGTGGCTGCACTTTTACAACCTATGGCTGTACACATGTTCTGTTGCTGCTTTTCCATCAAGTAGAGCAAGCGGTCGAATCCCTCCATGCGATCTGTATGCTGCTTTGCCTTTGCTTGCTCCCACTTTTTTTTTTTTCTTTGTGTTCGTCTGCCCTCTTTACAGCCTGCTTTGCCCTCTCTTGCCTCATTTTTTCTAATTTTGTAACAGGGAAGGAAGCTGTGGTTTGCCGCTTCGTTTCCTTTCAGGAGTCAGGATGTCAGTAGGTGTGGGCACCCTTTCCTGGACTGGCTCAGGCAAAAGTTTGTCTGGTTCTTCTGTCGTGCTTGTCCCGTTGAAAATATACATATAGGTTCCATGCCATTTCTCAGCTTTACCAAAATCAGCCATTCACTTAATCTGAGCATCCGCTGGGAACGATTGCCTTTCCAGGCTCCAAGAGCAACCTTAGGTTAAAACTGTGCTCTTTTTCTAAGACCTCGGCCGACTCCCTGTGCAATTCGGAGAGGGATAAGATCACTGAACATCCTCACAAATCAGCACACTTTTCGTATTCGCAGGTCACACGGTGGTACCCGGAGGAACTGTTTCTGCTTTTTTTGTAAGCTCGGTTGAGTGACTTCCACTTGTTCTCCACTTGTACAGCAGCACATGAATTCATCATTTACCCAGAAGAGCTTTTTTGTGCTAAAAATAAGACCAAAGCATCGTTAAATGAAAAAAAAAGCAGCTAATCTATGCGATTCAAATTTTGATGTAGCACTTCAACGGGTTTCTTCAAACATTTGAATGTGGTGCTTCCTGGCACACTGCAATCGAAATCAGGGCCTCCTTTAAATAAGGAAGTGTTGTCAAAATGTTAACCTCCTGCCATGCCCCACGTTTCTAGCATTGAGATGAGAATCAATCTACTAGCAAATCCTGCAAGCTATTCCTGAAAACATTGAGCCAACACTGTTGGAAGTAAAAATCAGAGCAAGCATAGTGCTATTATTCTTCATAATATTGGTGTTAACGAAATATTTCGCCTATCATTTCTGACAAAAAGACAACGTACCGGAGTGCTCTGGTCTTTCCCACCAAGTCCTTCATCTCCGTGTATCTGGAGATGAAGAACTTGATTTTGCATAAGGAGATGAAGGACTTGATTTTGCATGTGCTCCTCAATTCTTCGGCAGGAGGATTGTTAGCAGGAGGAATGTTTTCTCTGTTTTCGTCATGAGCATCAGGGGCCGCAAACCACTGCGCCAAGAGCTGTCCGTCTGCGAAAAGAAAAACCAACATTTGGAATGTTCACACCGCACAGCAATATGACAAAAAAAAACAAAAAAGAACGTAAATCAAATGTGACGGAGCTGTATGCATTCATCGTTGCCACCCGCTACACGTGTACGAATCAAGCCCAACCTGCTCGCTAACCACGCTTTTATGAAACTTGCAGCATCACATACCTAATGCTTTGTAAATATATCCATTAGCATCCTCCAGTGCTGAGCTATCAGGTCTGTACAAGAGCTGAACTTCCTTCTGAACGCCTTGTACGACGACATGCAGCGTCATCTGCTCTTGGCTGGGCAGCACGTACGCCACTCTGTACTTTTTTCAGCACCGCCTCTGAGGTGAGTGCTAGACGGACGAGAACGCATGCAGAAATAGCCCTGCACCTTCACAAAACAAGGAGAGAAGCGTGGAGGGTGTGCGCCACACCAGAAAAACGTGGATGGTGATGCTGCACCCCTTGAACTAGTTCAGCCAGTGCAGCCTAATTGAAGAGACCTTTAGTGACTGGCAGCAAAATCTTCTTCGGCAGTCTTTTTATTTTTTGCCACCATTGCTGCTGGCCAATTTGCCATGGCGGCAGCGAGGCTTCTCAGATGATCTGTTTTTTCCGGCTTGAGGCGCAATGCAAATGCTTTCTTTGTTTAGGAGTTGACTTTGATCTATCTTGTCTGCGATTTCCTTCTGAGGAGGCAGTTTCACAGTGACCTGCAGCCAGCACGAACAGCTCTGCAAATCAAGTGTTTGTCCATAATAGTCACATGTACGTAGATAGGACATAATAGGGTGCATTTATAGTTAACAAGGAACAGAAAGGTGAAATTACTTCCTTTAGTCACTTTTCCTTCATATTTTGGGCTGAAAACATTACGTCCTTCATGGTACATGCGGATTGCGGTGTCTCATGTGCTGAAATATTTGGCTGAAGTCACTTACATCATGATGGCTCTCTTGCAGCACACTTTCAGCCAACACATGAGAGTGTTGTACAACGCACCTCAGACAAATAATTGTGCACGCATTTGACCTTTGGCAGCAGCAAACAAAACAAAATAATGCGTCTTGTTGCTTTGCCATGGCTTGCGCCACCATCATACTGAAATCGGCATCATTACTCTGAGGGCTTCTTCCGTGCACAAGTTTCACCTGTAGCGAATTGTTCAGTTCTCGGTAACTCAACATCTCCTTGATAAGCGCTTTCAAAGAAAGGGAGGATGGCAACCTGTTCAGTTTCGCCGTCTTCACAGAGACAGAAGGCAAGCAGAGGCAGAGTCCAATCTGCATCGCACCATGGCGGCACAGCACTTAGGCCGCAAATCTTGCCCACTGGGGCAGAGAGCATGGTTGGGCCTCTTATCAGGTGAAGGAATGTGGTGATATGCTGCCATCAGAGGTGAATGCATTTGTTTGGAGATTTCCAGCATGGGATTTCAGGGCTTAGCTGTACTAGTAAGCTGGCCAACTTGGTGATGAACTCTCCTTTTAGTTGTTTTTTTTCCCATTGATGCACTGTCGCTTTTCCCGACTCATGTTTGAGCACCATTTTTTGGAGTGCTGTCCCCGTATGCTTCTGTGGTTTGTGGGATCTTCTTTGTATTCAGATATGTATGCACCAACTTGCCCCTCAAGCTGTTATTTTGGGATCTTCTTTCTGGACTTCGGTAAACTCGAGCACCTTAACTTCTAAAATGGCATTTTGTTGTATATCTCAGATCATGAGGGGGTGATTGACTGGTGGGAGAATAATCAGTGCTGCCTCTGCCTGCTTCTGACCGGACTTGCTTTCTGTTTTCTTGACATACATGGCACATGCCTTCCAATCACTGTACTTTGTGCAATTAACTCTTTTAGCCCAAACAAAAGTTTGACAAGACTGCGTGTTGAGAGCAGGGTGCAAAAACAGTTCATTTTTTTATAGAGCGTCTTTACTGCTGAGGCGCACACTCAGATCTTATTGCATGCTGCTACTGCTACTGGTCTTTAAGTAGGTCTAAAATGCCTTGTTATGGTGGGATATCTCAAGGGCAGCAAAGATATCTTTGAGGGCTCTGTCCATTTCCCTTTTTTTGCATGGAATGTGTCGCAAGAAGGTTGATCTCAAATGGGTTGCAGTTGAGAGCTCCTTTCAGACCCGAGAGCACAACAGTTAAGCACACTTCAACTTAAATTTTACCACTAAACTGAGCACACACTCTCTTTCAGTATTTGCGACCCCATGGCACACTTTGCATAACAGAACTTTTTTCTGGCTTTTTTTTTTCCGATGCACCTTTTTGGGAGAGCTGCTGAGCCCTTGTTGCAGCCATGATAGTTGCGACATGCAATGGAGGCCCATGCTGAAACTAAGTCTGCCTCCTAGCATCAGTGTTCATCCACCTAGAAACGGACTGAGCCATCTTTTTTTCAAACGAGAATCACAGGCGAGGAGCAAGAGCTCATGGATGGCCGGATGACATTTCAAGCAAGCATGTCGGCAACCTGCTCCTCAACGACTTTGCGTTCTACTGCCGAAATGCGATACGGCCATCGTCGAACAGTAGCTGAGCCGTTCGTCTCTATGCGATGAGAGGTGACGGAGGTCATCCCTAATGCTAACTTCATAAGATAGCTTACCTTTCGGTGAGGTCGAGCATCGCCGTGCAGAGAACAAAGAACGCAATGCCTGCGGTAGAAACTTGCGAGGGTCACTTCTGCTCTGAGTGCGTGTCAGGCAGCACACTGATAACAGTGAACGAAACTACGTACATTTGCAGTTAAATACACACATGAAATACCTTCATGATATACACAGGCTTTCATTTCCTGACATCTCATTTCCCAATCAGGCAGACATACACTGAGGTGAAGCCAGCTTTACGAATTTTTAGAAGGCATTCTTGTACTTTCAAGGATATTAGTGATATATACACCCACAGTGACTAGCCAGCGCATTACCTCTTTTGCTACCACGGGGAAAAAGGCAGTTTTTACTAGGTGGAAGGAAATATTTTTTTTGGAGGCTAGACACTAATGCCTTATCTGCATTGTTTGGTATGAAAATGTAGCTAAATGAATTTTATATTCAATAGGGAACCAAAGCTGGAGTTTGCTCCGTGACGCCAGCGCTCGGTTTCCAGCGGAGCGGAGAGGAACTACAAAACCTACGCGCATCCGCGCCCGCGCTGCGCGCGGCTGTCTGCGGAGTCTTCGCAGCCCGCTCGCTCGGGAGCACGTGCTACAGGCAGCCGCACGTGCAAGCGGAGCGAGAGAAGGAAAGTGAGGACGAGGGGGGATGGTCGTGCGTCTGTGCGCGCAAAGCCGGCGCTCTTTGCCAGTGGTGTTTCTTACTTTTGCTTTTTTTCTGTGCCCCGGCTGACATAGAGGCTGGCTGGAGGCACGCTTTTTATCGGTGCTTTCGAAAGTGGGAAATTATGATTAATTGATCGCCGCGGACATTGTTTTCAAGGAGCGCTTGTTGGCAGGCTCAGACAAAAAAAAAAAAAAAACATGAACGCGAATTCGGTACTCGAAGGCAGAGGCAAGCGACAGGTATTTTGAAGGACTTGAGGCGGCACCTCTTGATGTCTCTTCCATGTTGTTCAGAGAATGAAGGGTCCAGCCTTCTCGTTGAGAATTGATACGCGTGTACACAGCGACGAGTGCTCCGGGCGCTGGTTGGGGAGCTTCCTTTCCATTTGTGACTGCTCATTTTTCAACTCTTTGGGGACAGACGTTTTAGGCGATGCTGCCGGCGCCGTGGTGCCTGCTTTCGGCGCGTTTAGGACGCGTTCCCTACAAAGGCACAAAACATGCCGCCTTACCCTTTGGTTCCTGCTGACAGCGGTCAGGGGGAGTTCGTTGCTGTGGCGCTGCCATCCGAAATCAATCACTTATCTGCCTTTAACGATGAGAAGTTTCTTAACGACCTGGATCACTGACGAGAAGCCGAGGCATGCCATTCTTTCGGCAGTTTCCTCTCTCCGTGAGACGAAGAGCGAGGAAATGCCTGACGACTTTTCATGCAGGCGGGGACATCTCTCCAAGTAAACCTTTGTCTTCTTAATTCCACAGCTACGCTGTGCAATCCCTGGTTCAGTTATCTCCTCTAGCGAATGCGCAGTTTTGAGCTCCCGAAGCAGGATCGCGTATGAGGATAGGACGATTAACGTATGTGTTTTCCCTTTATAAGCGCCGAGTGATGGCATTAATGACATATATCTGTTTCTTGAGGCCGACTTGGTTCTGCGATGGCTGCTGCGGCACCGCCAGTTACAAACAGAGGTGCGAGATACGAGCGGTACGAGATACCTACAAACAGAGGTGCGAGATACGAGCGGTACGAGATACCTAAAAAGAAAAAAAAACCGACAACCATCGTTTCAACACGAAAGAGAGAAAAACACTTTCACAAGTTTTGCGAAAAAGCGCGCCGTCACTTTTTCATTCCAGTTTTTTTTTTTTTTCTTGCCCCCTTTGTTGGAGCGCGACGGCGGCCAGAATGCGGCCGGAGGAGGAGAGAAACAACCGAGCGCAAACACGTGCTGGAGAGCAGCCCGGAGCAGACGACAGCATGCTTTTCTATGCAGCGGGGAGCAGACGACGCGGCCGCACTGCGCGTAGGTTTTGTCGGGATCTCCATTGAGGGCGCTGACGCACAGAGCGGTGCAGCGCCCCCTGGCCCAGGTTTTCTCCCCTATACATAAACGTTGCATATATATTTGTTACTCAAGTAAGTAAAAAAAAATGTTTATAATACAGAAATTTGTATCATGAGGATATCATCTTGAAAAAAGAGCAAAACTTTAAAAATATTGTGAGTCGTGATATGACGCACACTGGGGATCCTGTGTGCACTTACGTGTCCAGATCTATTTCCCCTCACCAGAATGTGCGGCGAAACGGTGGATCCAACCCGTTTTTCCTTCCAGAAATTAACGCCCAGACGTGTGCCTCATTTGTGTTCTCGCTGCTAGACACGGTTTCAACTGTCACTGCCTTGACACTCTCGGTTCGCCTAGCAGCATTTTCATCTGTTCTGTCCCTGTAGCATTTCTTCGCCAAATTACCACGTTACCTGCAGCGGAAACACCGTGCGTTAGCCCAGCGGCAGGTGTTATCGTCGTGCTTCGCGCTTCCACATCGTCCGTACTCTTGCGCTGCCCCGCTGGTATGGTTATCTCGTGACGAAGAGCGATGACTAGTTTGCATTCTTAGCACCGTTGGTGGTTCTGCACTAATGTTGTTTGCACTGTTCTCGGCTGTTTCCACGGCTATTGCCAGCGCTTCAGCCTCCTCCAGCGTCAAGTCTTTGCCAGTAACTGCTTGCGTAGGTTAGTTGTGCATACACCGCAGCCAATTCTATCCCTCAGCATTCGGTCTAATGCAGTCCCAAAGTTGCAGCTGTCTGCTATGCATCATATTTCTCGACCAGAAATGCCTGCACTGCCTCTCGCCCTCTTGTTGGCAACAGGGGAAAAAAAAATTTACAGCTCTCCGCTATCCCGTGATGCTTCGGGTCTTAGTATCTGTTTAAAGCTGCGACTGCTTCATCATAAGTGAGGGAATTCGGTGTCCGATGAGGAATTCGTCCCGCTAACACTTGCACCCTCTGTGTGCCGAGTGCTGCCACAAACAAGGCTCGCAGCCGTTTTGGGTCAATAATAGCATTGCCTTCAAAATATGCTCCTGCCCTTATAATGCATGCTTTCCACTTATCTGACGTGTCGTCGAAAGTCGGGAGCACAGGCTGGTCATAGCTCTCGTCGGTGCTTCATGTTGCGGCAGGCTGTCAGCTTCAACTTTTACTGCATGGGTGCAGTAAAACTCAGGTTCTTTGTGTTCTTCAAATCTTCCGCACCTCTCCAAGGTGCTCGTCGATTTGGCAGACGACGTGTAGTTGATACAAACACAGACGTAGAATGACGAACTTGAAGTAACACGCCGAAAATTAACTTTATATGACACAAACGCAAGATACAGAAAACTTATTTACATGAGAGAGGCGACTATACGGCAAGGGAGGCTGAACAAAAACGAAGCGCAGCTCCACGAGCTGACACTCTAACAGTAACATGAGCACATTCTCTTTTTACGACTTCTCATTCGGGGTCTGCCTGCTACCGCTTCTCCGAGCAAGAATCAGAACCAAAATCCCCGATCGCTGCGCAGCGCGCTTTTAAATAACCAGTGCAGAAACTTCAGACCCGGAGGAGGAGCGGAAACAGCGCTGCCGAAGCTATGCCTCTCCCACTCGGCTCTCTAGAAAGGCCTGGAAGCTAGTAGAAAGCCATCGTCAGCCCACGCAGCCTTCCCACATGAAGGGAAGAGGAGGGCCAGGTCCGTGCCGAGTGATGCACGCGTGAGTTACCCCATGTCGGCGAGGACGAGGAGGCGCAGCGCTGTGACCGAGATTGTGCAATCAGTCGCGGCGCTATCTCGAAGCTGCTCTTAACCTTCCATTGCCGCTTTCTGGCGCGCGGCACCGAAACATTAAAGAATAGGCCACCGCGGCCTTACATGTCCCATCATAAGAGGATTGCTGGGCTTTTTTGGCTAGCCAAGCCAAACACATGCAAAAGGCAGCGATTTCCGTCTGCTATAACGCAATTTACATACACAGTTTCTGTTCACAGTCCTTGGGTGGCAAAGATCACATTTACGATAGGTCGCAGTTCTTGTCACGCACTGTACACAAGCACTTTTCTCATGCACAGTCACATCACTGCATGCAAAACTTTCGCAGCAGGTCTCAGTTCCCAAAGTTCTGCACGCATCACATGTCACTATGGTCAAGTCCGGCAAGGGTTCTTTGCACACTTCGCTCGTCACTCTCTACTCACACACTTTCACGCACAGGCAAGTGGGACTGCCCACACCCGCCGGCGCAACGTGGCTCAGGCTCAACTAGTGAAATTATTCTGCCTCTAGCAATCCAAATACAGTTGTATCGAGGACTAATTACCCGCTTCATTACTTTAAGGAAGTCTCCCCTGATGCTGATTTGAAACACAGAGCAGCATGCTCTGAAACATTTTACAGACCCAGTGTCCAGCACTGCCAGCTCATAAAATGGAGTGCATCATAGGACAAACATCAAACGTTCATGACAGGGGCTTACTTCAATGCGTGCAATGGTCACTGACACTGGACCGCTTTGAATGAACAGGTCGTTTCCACCGACGTACATGACAATGAAACCTTCGTGGCAAAGGCCAAAATTTCGGAGAAGATTTGGCAGCATCTCCGTTGTGCCACTGGTAAAGCTAAACGTCAGCAAATTGGCAGTGTTCAGCAGCGGGGTTCGCACACACTGCGAAAATTTCATTTGGGTATGCCAACAATGGTGCCACACATGCTACCACCTGGCATGTCTCATGTGGCATTGCACTGGATGGCTACGAAGAACACAATATTCTGGCGAAAATTTGAACCACTATATGGAATATTTGAACCAGTACAGGGAATTCCTCGCTCTATTCTACGTACTTTCTAAAAACATGAATTTAATGTGTTTGGGGAAATCTAGGGACAAAGTTAGCCGAAAAAAACTATTCATGGCAGGTTTTCAACTCATGCCAGTGGTCAACTTGGAAATGATAATGATGCGGATGCCAAAGTCTGCAGGTCCCACATGTTGCCAAATGGCTAATCAGGTTGTGCCAAGGGCCGGTATATAAGTTGAGGGGTGACCTTTTAGTAATATTTTTCTGAAAAATACCTCAACTTATTTCTGCACTATACGCTAGTATTCTAAAAATATTTCACACCTTAGGCCTTCAACTTTTCTGGCCGTTGCTGCTTCTTTGGGAGAGCCAACATGGCGTCCATCAACTGTCCAGCTTCCACGACGAGGAGCAAACTCGTGGTGTCTTTAACCCTTTAACTGGCAAGACTAGATAGAGTGATGCTATAATTTTTTCCTTTGTATTTGTTTTTATTAGTGTAAATGTACATCAAAAAAATTGGGAATGCGTTTGAACAAGGATTTCAAGAAATACAGTACGTCAACAATTTTGATGATCTGCCAAGATAGGGAGCACAAAGCTGGCAAACTGACATGCGTCAGTCATGTTCTACTTGAGGTGGAATTGAAGGAAACAGTTGTTGCCGCTTTTCAGGCACAAAAAGACGTCACATTTGGCGCACTTGAAGCCTGACACACCTTTATGGCATAAAGCACAGCGACCCCTGACCTGCTGTGTTGACTGCGACTTCGGGTGGTGCTCGCTAGCGGCCACTGGCCAGTGACTTATATTGTCGTACCTGGCGTCATCTGTGGGAAGGGCATGCTTTCGCACCGTAGTCCCTGTCTGGAGGCTGCGCAAAGGGGGTCTTCCAACAAGTCGAGGGCTCACCAGCTGCAGAGCCGACTTCAGTGCATTTCCCACAGATACACGGAAAGTCTTCAATGGCATCGCTTTCTCTCCTAATGCTTCGCAGTCAATCTTGTAGACGAGCCAAGCATTAGCGATGCAAACGTCAATGGCATATCCAAAAAGCGGAAGATGCCATCTGTGAGATTTGGCCGGGGTTTTGTAAAGGTGAACCAGCATATCAGAAAGGTCAATGCCACCCATGTGCTGGTTGTATTCTTTCACTACTGCTGGGCAACTCACGGGCACTTTTGACTTGTGTGCGCTACTGTATCTCTGTACTGTGCACACTGGTTCCACACCATGGGCGTTGCTTAGAAAGGTCACGCATTTGCTGTCGTGCCATTTCACAGCTATTATCCCGTCCGATGAGCAGAAGTCAACAGACCCACGTTCTTCCTTTGAAAGTTCCTTGTCACTTTTTAGGACACCGTTCGCTCCACCTGTTCTATTTCCGCGAACTGTGCCAACGCAGTGGATCCCAAATTTGGTCTTCATTAGGTGTATTAGATCGTAGTTAGTGAAAAAATTGTCAAAAAACACTACTTTGGTGTGAGGCTCCTCAATGGTCTTGGAGAGAGTCACGACGACTTTTGCACCCAAAAGGAGTCCATCAGCCGAGCCTGCTGGCACGTTGTAGAATGTGCTTGATCCTTGATACATGATGAGGTCGTGAATGATTCCATTTGAGCTTGACCGACAGAACAGCTTGAAGCCCCACTTATCAGGCTTGTTCGCGACGTACTGCCGCAGGCTCCCGGCACGTGTCCCCTTATAAGCAACCATGACCTCGTCGATGCGTTGCTTGCTATCTGCTGGAATTTTTAAGAACTGCTCTCGAAGCTTTTCGAAGAGCGGTCTGACTTTGAAGAACCGATCGCCATCCGGAACATAACTGAGGTTATCCACGAAGTGGACATACCGCCTGAGCGCTTGGAACCTCTTCAATGGCATGACATCAGCGACAGGCGGAAATCGCCCCCCCCCAACGACCAGTAATCTTCAAGCGATGGAAATTTATATACTCCCATGAGCACAAGGATGCCAAGGAAGCGCCGAATGTCTTCTGGTGATGTGTTCAGGCTCTTTCCTTGCTGTTGAGGGGAGTACAGATTTGTTTGGTAAGTTATGTACTCCACCAGCTCATCCGTGAATAACGACTTGAAGTATGTGTACGGAGTGCACACATTTTGCGGCGATACATGAAGTCTTTCAGGAACCTGTAGGCTGGGGATGTCCACTTTTTTCCAAGCTCTTGGCTTCTCGCGGCTTCTCTTTGGTTTGCGAACCTCTGTATCGTCTTCTTCGTCGTGTACAAGGACGAGGACACGTGTACCTTTCTTTGCTTTCTTTGTAGGAAGGCCAGAGCAGGTAACTGAGTGGCGCCTCCGGTCTGTATTACAACTTGGAGTACTCTCAAGGTCATCTGAAGGACTGCATTGCACGTTCAGACTTTGCTGCCGTGGTTCACCTCGTCCGTATTCATCAGAAGCGTCGTCATCGCTGGAGTCCAGCTCCGAATCGCTCGGATGTAGCGGCACAAGCGCGACGCCTTTATCCTTCCTCCGTGCTCCATAAAACAGTGTTGTTTCCATGGCTGCAAGATAAGTCTACAGGGGTGGGGCGTTTGACTGGGCGACCTCTGCTTGCTCTCGGCACCGACTGCCTCGTTCTGCAACTATTTCTTATGGGGTAGGTTTTCCTGGAAGCATCAGCTGGCACATGTTCTTCTTTGTGCTGTGGGAATGCAGTACATATTGTGTCAAATTTATCGTGAAGAGTTGATGACTAGTTTTTGTGTCTGCGTAACCAAAGAGCATTGCTGTTCTAGGTATGCGGAAGCCCAGCTGCTCTGATGTGGGTTCTATCATAAACAAGCTCCATTTATACTTCGTGAGTAGCTGTGGCAGCAATCACTGATGATGGTGCTTGAACTGTCAAATTTAAAGAATCGCCGTTGTCTGCACCTGAAGCTGCAATTGGGGCCGAATTGGCATTAGCAAGCTCTTTCTCGATGTCTCCTTTCTTGTTGACATTCGACGGCTCCTCAGCAGCTGCATCAGTCTTCTGCTTTGGCATTTGCCAGCAGTCTCAGAACCTTACAAGGCGAGGGGTTCCAAGTGCTGAGACTGCAAAATTTTAATGTTACGCTAGCAATTCGTTATGGTGGCTCGACTTATTTGAAATCCACTTATGCTGTGTTTTGTTGCACACACTGAAGGTAATGCTGGTTTAAAGCAGCTGAGTAGTTGGCTTTAGTAACTTGAATAGCGCTAGCATCAAGAGGTTAGGTTTTAACTGTTTGACCAGTCTGACGGATGGATGTTGGAGGACTCTTTGACCAAGGTGATGGAGTGTTGCCAGAAATCTCCACTAGGACTTTTTGTACTGGCTTTCAACGAGCACTCGAGAAATTCTACAGAAAGGTTTAGGCTAAGTTTTCCCTTAGGCTTCCTAAGTGCAGTAAATGCCAGTGGCAAATGTTTTCCCAGAGCAACAAGACCTCTTGGAGTGCCTTATTCCATTAGGCATCAGTTTGTTATTTTGCTTGCGTCACACCACAACACGACAGTAACACCCCACAGCAGGTCCACAAGGGAACAGTAGAGTAGCAACCTGGGGTGGTGCATGGTCAGGAAAGAGGAGCTTGCAGGATGTTCACATGTGTGTAACGTAAATTGACCTTTAAAGCTGGTATGAGAGCAACAAATGTTTTACCTGCCAGTCCAACTTTATTATTTTAATGCAGTGATGACTGCCTTGTGATAAAGTGAGCTGTATGTTGAATGTTTTGGGCTTGCATCTTTGTTTTGGGAGACAGTGTTGACCACATTTCTCTAATTAATACGGTGATAGGGTGGCAAGCTGCAGCATCCATTGCAGTTCGCAGCACATCTCTGCCAGCGGCATTTTCTAGGTTGTTGAAGTCGCCTACGCAGAGTGTGGCACACGGCCTGTGTGGCAATAATGTCTTGACGTGGTATGACATGACCTGTGAGACAGCAACGCCAAGATATATTAGTCTACAGCATTTCTGTAATGTTGGGTTGGCTTCCTTCTAGTCAATCCGCACAAAATCTGAGGCTCATGCGCATTAACCTTGTTACCATCGGCACCTGCATTTCAAGGGTCCTGTCACACCCTAATAATTGAGGTGGTGATTAAAAGAGATAATTGTGAAGATGGATTGCTATGACAACACAAGAGGAAGTGGGCTGCTGGCAGAGGCACCCTATGATGCTCTATGGACAAAAACTTGGCAAGTATGCTTCACGGGGGACGTACCAACGAATTCTTCTCTTTGCTGTGCAGAGGAAGCAACGTGTGGGGTGATAGTTTGCAGTGCAGTTCTACTTCGGGTCATCACGGGCTCACTGTCAGCCACTTGGCTTTGAAGAGATTGGAGATGGAAGCGCAGGGCTTCAAGTGACAAAGCACCATTTTGAACATAGGTGGCCTCAGACTTTATTGCTGAAATATTGTCCTGTCAGACCTCAGGTGACAATGTCTGAACCTTTCTGGAGAGTTTTTTTTTTTTTTTTTGCTTGTCTGTGCGTGCGGTGTTCCGGTTAAAAAGGGCACAGCCAGTATCGCCATTTACAGGAGAACTAAAGACTGCTCTTTTATTTTGATAAGTCCCTTATATGCAGCTGATGGGACTGACCAATCTTATCGAAGATGTGGGCATCATGTGTCTACCTCATTGGATTTCAATGATCCTGTCACACACCCTCAGAAAGGTAATAGAGGTATTGCTATAGAATGTGGTTATAAGAGACTGAACTTGCAGGGGAACCAAAGACTGCTCCTTTATTTTGATAGCAGCTGCTTATTATTTGCTGCTGATGTGACTGACTAACATTGTTTCTATACACAACATATTCCAGCTTCTTGTTTTGTTTTAGTTTGAGAAAAGAAAATGCCTTCCTAGGTTTGGCAGTTCTATTTTATGCATCTAAGTAGATCAATGTTCTCAAGAGAGAGAGAGAGAGGTGCATTTTAATGATGGCAGGTATGTCTGCCTGTAGTGAACGTGGCATGCTACTGCCATTGAGGGTGAAAAAGAAAAGAGAAGAAAGGATGAAACAGATATCAATCGCACAATGTTACACACATAGACCGGGCATCTTGTCTGTCATTTGATCCTTGTGCCTCAGTTGTTGGACGTTTTCGGTCACGAGGGCTAGTGCTGAAATTGCACTTTTCCTGTTCCAGGTCGCTTTCGTTTCAGTCTCCTCTTTTGTATTGTTCTGTGGCATTAGAATGTCTGGAAGATGCTTTATCTAGGTGTCTTCTTGTAGTCTTACCAGTTTTACAGCCAGTCTTGTTGGTTTTAACACCCAGTTCCTTCATTGACTGCATCTGTTGAGGTTAGGATGAGTTGGGAATCAAGAAGTGCAGAATTTCACTTGTGAAATGCGCCCTTCAGAATGCACTTCATGCTGTTCGCAACTGAGGTGTGAATATAGCCGCTCATTTTATTTGCCAGAGAAATTAAATTGAACATTACCACTAGTTTTCAATGAAGCTAAATAGAACTTTACCAGTAGCTATAAGAGAATAATCTTGGGCAAAGTGCATGTTGCATAAATGCTAAGGATATGGTGGCTATGGGTATAGAAAAGAGGCGGTAAGAGCAGTTGTGAAAGGAAAAAGATGCCCTGACACAATAGAGCTTAGCATTTAAGGAGAAAATGCACCACTCCTTGAAAGCTGTCTGCCAGGTGCCCCCACCATGGTCAATTGAAGACTGCCTTCAGGCATGGGCACATGGCCAGCAGTTTCTTTTCTTTTTTTTTTTTTTTTCAAGTAGCATTTTCTTCTTACAGCCTTAGTTGCAAATAAGATAGGGCCAAGTGAGCTTCTTTCATTAGCTAAATGCTTTGGAGCTTCCTAGGAAACGGTGATACTTAGTGATGAAAAGAACTGAACAGCAGCCTTCTAGATCTGGCGTTCATGGTGTCGGGGCAGCTCTGAGACTGCAGTTGCCGCGATGAGTTGCTCGAGCCGTGAACAAAGGCGATCAACTTCGTAAGTGGCGGCGAGGTGAGGCGGCTAGCTAGTGGTGACAGGAGCGGCCAACAGTGAAGCTTGTCTTGACGGCAGCCGCTGAGATGTGGCATGGCCACCTTCATGACTTTGTCAGCTAGCGCAGCCAACGATTTCAAGTCCATGGTTGCGGCAATGGCGAGCACTGTTGCACGTTGGTTGGTAGGTGCTGTAGGAAAATTTTGCGTAACACAGCATTGTTCATACTCGTTCCGAGGTGGTGGTGACAAACGTTTAAGATTTAAAAGGGGTGGAGGTATGCATGAGCTGGATCTTTGAAGATCCAGCCCTTACAGATACTAAGGGGGGTCCCTAGTACGGGATGCCAGTGGCGTCTGCCGCTGCCCGGGCGTGCTCGACGAAGGCTTTTTGGGCCCGAAGGTCATAGCAGCCGAGCAGGGTCGCCTCCCAGTCCTCCCGAGTGGGGTTGGGGTGAGGAGGAATAGCTGGGTTGGATGCGCAAGCCCACACCATGTGGCAGTTGTCCGAAGACTTCTCCGCACAGTGCGGACAACTGCCCATGAAGTAAGGATTAAAATGTTTGAGTTGCCGGCACAGCAGAGTGTTCATATAGAGATGGAGTAGAAGCCACTCCTCGGGTCTTTCCTCCGTCTTAGACAGACCTTTACTTGGGCGAGGGTAAAGGCTATGGCAAGATTGATAATAAAGAACAATGTATTTAAAAGAATGCGCGGGTTCGAATTCGAGATCCTGATCTAGGAGGCCGAGATGGGAAGCCCGGAAAGAAAGTGCGCGGGCGTCGGCTGCCTCATTCTCCTCGAGACCCCTATGAGCAGGAGCCTATACTATTTTCTGGTAAGCGGGGTCCCTGGTATAGGTGCAATTTTGAAGTAGTCAGTAGGTTAAGTATGGCGCCCAGCCTTGCTTGGCGTTCCGACAGGCCCCTCGCGAGTCGGAGACAGTGTGGGTAGCTGCCAGCGCAATGGCGACCTCCTCTGCGTGAGTTATGTCACGGGCGCGAAATGTAAGCCCGTTAAGTTTTGGACTGGTGGACCACTGCGGCCGTGTACCATCCCCCATGGTGGGGGCCGGAGGCGGCCCATAATGGCGGCCCAGGGAGCTGTGCCATCAGTCACAAAAGCTGACTTGGCCGTCGGTCACCGAGCTCCTCCGCGGAGATTAGCTGCTGAATTCTTGCCCTCTTCGATGCGGCTGTTCTTTGCAGTAGTGCTGCCTTGAGCTCATTATGGGATGTGTTGGGAGACTGGTGCTGAACGAGGTGAGGACATCGGCCACCTGCTCCGCCGCTGTTGATGACTGTGCACTCACCACGTGATAGAACTTCTGTTTCTGGGATGTAATTCTGCTGAGCTGCAGTTATGATTCCACTTGTATGAACCATACAGCCGGGTTGTGTTCCCGGCGAACAGCTACAGAAGAGATGGCTCCGCTGGGCTCACTTGGCGTTGTCTGGCTGGTGCTAGGAGTCAGTGCCTGATACTGATTCGTGATAGCTGCGTGGATTTGCTTCCAATCTTCATTACAGTGGGACTACTTAGGTGTGCTATAAGCCGGGTCACCAATTGTAGGGCGCAGTGCAATCCCCGGATAAAGGACGAGACAATGGAGACTTCTCATGTGTACACTTTAACCCTTTGTTGCATGCGGAATTATTACGTGCGCGAACTGTGATTTTTTTCTTGTTTCGAGTCTTTCTGCATCAAAAAAAACGGGAATAATTTTTTTCATCTCATTCAAATTTTTATTTTGGAAGATACAGAATGTCCACTACAGTGGACAACATGAATACCAGCTCCGGTAGGGGAAAGTAAAAATGTTTATGTTTGCCTTTTCTACCAGGCAAAGTTCTTCCAATAACAAAAGGGCACTTTACTCTTCATTATGAAATAAAAAAAAAAACAGTCACTTTTGCCGTCAATGCACAAGAACACTTTGCACTTCCCGCAGAGGTATGTTGTCTTCCGCTTGCAGCCATTCATTTTGCACCTTTGTGCTGCACACGTTTGCTGGCGGGGGAAGTGGCTTACGCGGTCGTACCGCACGTCTGTGGACACCGAGCTTGCTTTCGCAGGCGGCCTTCGTTTCGCTGCGGCTGAGCATGCTAGTGCAGTAGAAATATCAGCTTCATCAACCGCGGTCCTTGATTCTGCCTTGATCAGTGCTATCGCCACCAATAACTTGAAGTGGCTTAGCTGCATCTTACACTCTGCTGCAACACAGCGGTAAAGCAGCCATGCGTTTACGACAGCCAAATCGGTCAGGTGAAAAATTACTCTTTTGTACCATTTTTTTGTCTTGAGGTGGGTCCGGTACATAGAAAGCAGCATGTCGCACTTGTCGACGCCGGCCATATTTTCATTGTACCTTGCGATTAGTGCAGGGCTTTCGACCTCAACGTGTTTTTTTTGTTTTCGGTCAAACCGCCTCACTTTTACAAGTGGGTTGACACCATGCACATTTGAGGCCACCATTACAAGCCTGTTATCGTACCACTCACAAACGATGATGCCATGCTCTCTATCGACTTTGTAGTCGAACGAGCCCCTGCCTTGTTTTCTCAGCTCTTTTTCAGGCATCAACGGGCATTTAGCTGTCCTGTTTCTGTGCAGGGTGCATGTCGCATGCAGTCCCTTATCCTTTAGGTGGGCCAGGAGCTCTGGGGACGCAAAGAAATTGTCAAAGAAAAGGAACGTACTTGGAGGTACAGCTCTGGCAAGGCGCAGCACTACGCGTCCTGACGGGCCAATAGTCTGGGGTGCGTCAGGCGGGTCGGACTTCAGGTTGTCTCCGTGAAACTATTTCGTGAACATACCCGGACTGACCGGCCCTTACCCAGACTTTGTATCCCCATTTTTTTGGCTTGTTTGCCATGTACACCTTTAGCGAGTGCCTTCCTTTGAAGGGGATGATCTGCTCATCTATTGCCTGGCAAGACTCTGGTTCAGCCAAATTCTTGAATGAAGCATTCAGTTGGTCGATCATTGGACGAACTTTCTGGAGGCGATCGAAGCCTTCCTCAGAACTCTTCTTTTCTAAAGCAGCATCGTTGAGGTGAAGAACTGATAATATTTCCTCCCATCTGTTCACCGTCATTGCGTCAGCAACTATGTCCTGCCTAGTGTTTGAGGACCAGTACGAACGCCTAAAGGAGATGTCGACTATTGACATGTACATGCATATACCTAAAAAAACCTCCATTTCATTCTTTGTTATCACCTTCATTTTTGGACGATTAGATTCAAATGTTAGCAGCTCAATGAGATCCTCACCGTACATGAGCTTGAACATTTTCAGTGGAGTTTTGCCTTCAGCAGCTGCAGCCTTAGGCTTCAGCTCGTTGTGCACTTTGGTGCAATGAGGAATATCTCTTATCCCAACGCCATACCTTTGGCTTTTCCTTCTGAATGCGACGCTGTTTTGGTGCGCCCTCGCCTTCAGCATCGCTGTCAGTGTGAACGTCTTCCTCCTCACTCGCACTGCTATCGGTTATATCACTCCATCTGTCCACCTCTATTTCGTTCTGACCATCATCTTCACTGTCAAGGCGATCATCATCACTACCAGATGGCAAGTCTTCTCCAAGTAGCGCATTCACCTGGTCCCGTGGCAACGGGACATCCAATAGTTTATCGATTTCTGCATCGGTTAATTTCTTCTTTGAAGCCGGAATCCTCCTAATGAGAACAAAGTAAAGCTGCGTTAAAAACTATATCGAACATGCACTCAAATCTGAGCAGCAGCAGTAAACCCTTACGAAAAGCCTCTGCGTTAAAAACTATATCGAACATGCACTCAAATCTGAGCAGCAGCAGTAAACCCTTACGAAAAGCCTCACATGGGCATGTCGTTTTCCCGCCATGCATGGTGTCCACCACAGTGGACATTTGAAAGAAGTTGTTCGGAAAACCCACCTATGTTTTACTCAGTCGTAATATCAATGGTGCATACCTAACAGTATCTCTTTTCTTGTTTCCGCATAATTATACATAGCAAATTGGGGAAATGTGCGAATGGTAAGCCAGAAAGGGAAGACAGACGTCACTTACCCGCTCGAGCAGGGGGCAGCCATCTTCGTAGCAAAATTTCGAGGCAGCCGCAGTATGGTGGCGCCATCTAGCGCATCGAAAACGTACCTTTTTTGTCCACTGTAGTGACCAGCATGCACAGGAGCACCTGGCATGCACTGAACTTGCTCTAAAAATCGCAGAATTTTGTCCACTACAGTGGCCAGCATGCAACAAAGGGTTAACTGTTTATTCTCCGAGTGACTCGATGATAGCGTAGCGGCGGCGGGGAGCCGGTGAGGGCGCGACGCCGTTGCGGGGGTGAGAAATAGCAAAGGAAAGCCGCGCGGGCGTGCACGGTGCGGTCGCCAGGGTTGCACATGGCCAGGGTCATGGGATAGCTCAGTCATACACAGCTCAAGTTGCGGCGCCGAACTCTGAGCAGGAACCACACTGCTACAATACAATTGAACCGTAACCACTGAGCCACCACTATAGAGATATGCAGAGTGATCTTTGAAAAGTCATCTGCTTACTTGAGGTTCGTTTTGGTAATATGCTCTCTGAGCCACAAGCATGTGTGGGTTTTATTAAACATTATTTACGTTGTGTCTAAAGCGTCAAACAAGAATACTTTGGGTGCCTTCATATGGAGGAATGCACATTGATGACGCTGAGCCTCGTGAACGCAAACAGCATATGCATATTTTCTTTTCTGAGGGCTTAGTCTGTGGCTCTGTAGGCTGCGGCTAAAATGTCTGCATATGAAAACTCCCAGAACAAGAGAATTAAAATAACAGTAAACTGAATAAGAATAAATAAAAATGTCCCATTCTGTGACCACACAAACGTTGCTGATGGTAAAGCTGGCCCATAAGGCTGGCTAGTCCTTTCGGAACAAAGGCCGCCATATTTGGAGCCAGCAAGCGACACTAAGCAGCTGCGCGGGCTGCATGTGCAGCCTGCAGACCTCCTGTTTGAGAGCTATCACTTACAGAATGCGTAACTGCGACTGCTCTATTTGAAAGGCACAGACTTTTCTCTTTACAAACAGTGCTCTTTACTAACAACCAAGGAGACCAGACAAAATATGAATGTACCATACCGTGTTGGGAGTGTCACACACTTCGGAATGACTTGTTGGTGTTCTCAATTTTAAGGTGACTTGCCTGGCACTTTCGCTTCTTCCTTTCTTTTTCAGTTAGGCCACACAAATGTTGCTGATGGTAAAGCTGGCCCGTAAGACGGGCTAGTCCTTTCGGAACAAAGGCTGTCATTTTTGGATCCGGCAGACGACGCTAAGCAGCTGCGCGGGCTGCATGTGCAGCCTGCAGACCTCGTGTTTGAGAGCTATCACTTAAGAAATGCGTAACTGTGACTGCTCTATTTGAAAGGCACAGACGTTTCTCTGTACAAACACTGCTCTTTACTGACTACCAAGGAGACGAGACAAATTACGAATGTATTATACCTTGTTGGGAGTGGCACACACTTCGGAATGACTTGAGGGTGTTCTCCATTTTAAGGCAACTTGCCTGGCGCTTCCGCTTCTTCCTTTCTTTTTCAGTTAGGCCACACAAACGTTACTGATGGTAAAGCTGGTTCGTAAGGCTGACTAGTCCTTTTGGAGCAAAGGCTGTCATTTGGATCCGGCAGACACTAAGCAGCGCGCGGGCTGCATGTGCAGCCTGCAAACCCCGTGTTTGAGAGCTATCACTTACAGAATGCGTAACTGTGACTGCTCTATTTGAAAGGCACAGACTTTTCTCTGTACAAACACTGCTCTTTACTGACTACCAAGGAGACGAGACAAATCACAAATGTACCATACCTTCTTGGGAGTGTCACACACTTCGGAATGACTTGTGGGTGTTCTCCATTTTAAGGTGACTTGCCTGGCGCTTCCGTTTCTTCCTTTCTTTTTCAGTTAGGCACTGTGGGTCCTTGGAAGAAGACAAATCACTCACGGAGTGTGCACTTTAATAGATGATGCCTCACTTGATCAGCTCCAGCATTCTGCTACCACCCTTATAGGCATTGACCAACCTATCTATCTTTCTCTTGATTTTGCTTTGTAGCAGTGCTGGTTATATCTAAAGTAGCTAGGTAGCAATGACCCTACAGTGCAAAACCGTTATTGAGCAAGCAGCTTTGTGCATTTTAAGGAGGCCGCCAGTAATCATACTATCGTAACTCATTAGCTGGTCACAGTGTATGTATTACTGCACACATAATGGGCTCATCTTGCAGGACACTATAATCAGTTACCGCATACTGACAGTGCATGCACATGCTGCTGCTTTAGGAAACGCACTGTCCAATTGGCTCACATCAAAAATAAAACTGCAAATAAATGCCCGGACTGTTTATCTACAGCTCTTCTAAACATAGCTAGTCGTGACAGGATGGCAGAAAATTCCTTGCCTTAGCTGATTTTGCCAAGGATCAGCCTTGGCACCGGGCCCCTTGAGGTCTTAAAAGAAGCCATCAGCTCTCTGAGACTTTCAGCATGACAACACACAAGAGGGACATGCAAAGTGCTCACACAGAAGCTTCCATTAAGTGTCTGGTAAATGAGAATATCTCATTTAACTGTAAGTGGATGGAAGCTTATATGATATCCAAAACAAACACAAGTGCATGATATATAGATTTCAGCAAACTGCTCAAACACATTGGACAGGTTTGTCGAGCTGTTTGGAATGGCAAAGTTATGAATTAAGGCACTAACATATTAGATCACAATGTGCAATCCCAGTAACTATAAGGGGTTAGGGATAAATAATATGAAGCTACAGGACGTTAGTTTGTGCCTTGCCTTAAAACTGCTTCCTTTCTGTAAGTCCGTTCCTTTTCCCGGACGTGTCCTTTCAGCTGGCCTGTCTGGTCCGCACTGTCGAGCTCGTTGCACACCACCACCACACACACAGCGCACGCCTCCCTCGCCACAGCATTCGAGGGAGAGAGGGAGAAGGAGGCTGCCATGTGATGTGGAGAGGAGAGGCAGCGCCTCACCCTCGCCGCCACGCCGAAGCCAGTAGGGGAAGGAGTGGTGATATGAGCCTTCCCACACACACCCCTCCTACCCTAATTAGGACGCCTCCCCCGCGGGCGATTATAGATCGGCCAGCAGGTCATCCATCTCTGAAAACTCCATGGCAGGCTTTGGGTCAGCAGGTCCATGCACGGGGTCCGCTTCGGCCGGAAACACGGGCCGTGTAGGCAGCAGCAGCTGCCATGGCCTCTGCCGCTTGCCCGTTGTCGCAGGCGGCGTCCACTGCTGGGCGCCCGTCGGTGTGGAGCTCTGAGGCCTTGTGGCGTCGTTTTGAGAGTAGCAGCCCTCCACACTGGCCGCAGTATCTGGCACCAGTGTCAGGTGCCATTCCCGAGTTCGGAAACGCCGCTTCGTGGCCCCACAAGGTGCGCCTGCGGAAGGGGTAAGGCACGGCGTGCAGGGGAAGCCTGGTTTCCACCTTTCGCTGCACTTTCTTTGGGGCGTCGCTATAGTAAGTCAGCGGTGGCGATCTCCCCTCCTGGGAAGTTCACGTAGCCACGCTGCAGTGGTCCCCAACAGCCCGGCGAGCGCCTTGGTGTGACGATGATCGCTGCCTCTGCTGGCGGCGTTCAAACCGGCGGGGTCCACCCGTTTGGCCCGCGCTGGTGTTCTGTGAGCGAGTGCCGCTGCGGGCTTGCCCTGGCTGGGCAGCCCGGGCTGGCGGCTGTGGCGGCCCCGGCCATCCCTGGATCACTGTGCCGGTGTCATAAATAAGGCCAGTCGGCGGGCTAGGTCCCTCTGAACGTGCTCAGCACAGGCTTCGCATACAGGAACACTGCCGGCTTGTCTATCGGCACGCGTCGGATAAACACGAGACCAGTCATGCCCTTGCGGTTGGCATTAGGCGACTTCGCCTACCTTCCGTTGGTCGCCAAAATGTGGGATTCTCTACGGGGCTGCGGCTCGCTCTCAGAGCAAACAACGCTCCGCTAGCTCAGACCACAGTGGTGGCCCCAAGAACAACACGAACACCGAGTACCAAAGGGTTAATTGGTTTAATGGCTTCCTCGGCCGCGCGCGCGATCATGCAATGCTGTTCACCTGATGCAAGTTGGTCTCTTTTCCCGGACGCGTCCGTGCAGCTGGCCCGTCCGGTCCGCACTGTCAAGCTCGTTGCGCACCACCACACACACACAGCGCACGCCTCCCTCGCCACAGCAGTTGGTTGGTTGGTTGGGAACTTTGGGATATTCACGGGGGGTGGGGGGGAACCGGACACGGGTTATGCCGGCCTAATGTCGCGGCGGCACTCTTGGTGTCCGGGGGATGGGGAAGTGGGATGTTAAGAGAGGTGGGGGGGGGGGGGGGGGAGAGATCGTCTTGTCGTCTTGGCCCGCACCAAGCAAACAGCCCGGTGAGCGTCGGCAGGTCGGTGCGCAGCCTCCGGTGCAGCAGCGCTTGCGGGTGGTCTAGGCGAAGCCTGGTACTGTGCCTCTGCGAGGCACAGGAAGGACTGCTGGTGACAGCAGGACACCACGGCGATTGGGGCAACCGCCGCAGCAGGAGGGGACCGCGATAGACTGCTGCCAAGGCAGCAGTGCGGCGGGTGGCGCTGTGGAGACTGTCCGTAGACAGCGCACCGAGGCCCGCGAGCAGGGAGCCCACGGGAAACTGTGTCGCTGGAGAATCCGGGCGGCAGCAGGGAGGACCGCTGATTTACCTCTGCCGTGGCAGAGGTGCGGCGGATGACGCTGGAGAAGCCGCTGGCAAGGCGGCGCGTCGAGGGCCGTGAGCACAAGGCCCACGGGAATGCTAGCAAAGCAGCGGGGGGGACCGCAGGAGCGGCAGGGGACGCGGGTGCGTCAGGGCCCGCGGACCGTGAAGTCCGCAGGAGACTGGCAGTGGCCAGCAGGGCTGCGCCCACGGAGGAGCTGCAGTTGGCCGCCGCAGTAGCCATGAGCCCAGTCCAATGCAGGGGCGCGCCGCAAACGTGGAGGCAACGAGGGGTGTGCCGCGGGGAAATCCAGGTCACCGGCACAGCACTGGGTCGACGCCTCGAGGGCGGAAGGGGCGCACTGTGAGGGTCCGGTGATCCTGGAGTCGGTTGCAGCACTGGGTCGCACCTCGCACGCAGCAGCTACGAGGTGCGCGAAGGAAGTCATGGGTCCGGGGCACCACGGCAGCAGGAAGGTTGGCAGAAGCCAGCGAGATGGGGATGATGGCCCAGGGAATATGTACTAGCTTGCTGGAGCAGGGAGGACTGAACCCCCAAAGGGGGCAAGCAGGACGCACGAATACGTGAGGGACGGTCAAGGCTGACGAGAGCGCGTCGAGAGCGGGAACGCACAGCAGTCTAGGGAGAGAGGGGAAGGGTGCTGCCATGTGATGTGGAGAGGAGAGGCAGCGCCTCACCCTCGCCACCGCGCCGTAGCCAGGAGGGGAAGGAGTGGTGACATGTGTCTTCCCACAATATTCTTCAGAAAACATTTCTGCCACGCAAAGCTGCATGATCCGACTTTCTTCAAAAGCTGAAATCGGTAGAAATGTAATTTCAATTTAAAGTCAAGTGGCTTGCAAAAATTTAATTTCAATTTAAAGTCAAGTGGCTTGCAAAAATTTAATTTTCTTTTACAATTATTGACCAGTTCCTGGTGTCTCTACTATCGCTTCTCATCAATAAATTTTTGTTAGACGAACTCATTCTGCACCACCTGAGCACTTTTGCAAATCGAATGCAGAAATGAGGGAGGCGCGTGATAAACTGAGCAAAACAAATGCGATAGCACGATGCTTTAACTAGCACAGAAAGAGCCAAATCTAGAGTTAGACCTCAGGACCACTGGCATTCTATGCTACAGCTGTGGTAAAGTGAAGACACAATGCACCAGAGCGCTGCGAATTAAAAGGATAACTTGACGCCTCGTCGTCGAGTGCATTTACTGGATAGTTTTCGAATTCTCCATCTTTGTCAGTCCAATAGGCTTGAAGAGCTTTCTCCTTCTTGAAGTCTTTACTGCACTCTGGTTTAACATTTTTGATGAGCGACACAGGTAAGATAGCCCGCTTTTTGTCTTCGACATACTGTACGTAAGCAAACATGGTGCTCTTGTGAATTGTCCAGTGAATGGTCTACAGGAACGAGACCATGCGAACAAAGCATGTGCAAGAAACGCAGCTGTGCGACGGCACTAGCGGTTAGCCGCTGAGTGGTGGTACTTCGTGCCATGGCGTTTTGCCCTGCATATAAAGAGCCAGGACGGTGAGACTTGTGTAAAAAAGCACTGCTTGAGCACATACAGAAGTGGAGGAAGGCTTAAAAGTCAACATACTCCCCGCTGCCTCTGACTGCATACCGAGACGACACAAACACTTGAAGTGGCAACGGATCTACCACGGTTAGTAAGCGATGCGCGCTGTGATCAGGGAAGAAGTGGAGGCCGACATGACACGAAGGCAGAAGTAAAATACAGCAGATAACACAGTGCGAACATGCCTACCGTCAACTCCAACAAACAGTGACGCACATGCACGTGCGAAATGCGTAGCAGTGGCTTGTGAGAAGGCGTAGTATATAAATATATATACACAAACATGCGCCAATAATTAACTGACATTTTTTGGATAATATGAAAAGTGAGCCTGTTTTTGAATGCTTTTTGAAAGCCAAAATAGAGCTTTAGTTTTCTTAAAATTTCAACCAATGTGAGGCATCGGCGGCCGACAGGCGGGAAGTTTGAAATTGTGCCAGTCGGAGCTTGGGAATGGGAGTGTTTTGCACAAACTGCGCGCGAGAATTGTTTGGTAGCTTTTTGAGAAGTGCATCCAAATTACGCATGACTTCAAATTTTACAATCTCAACCTTTACAGGTACTTTACAAGTAGAGTATCCGCAAAAATGCGCCACGATAGTTAAAAATAGCTATCGGAAGTGATGCCTTAAAAATGGCAGAAGAGAGACTTACTGGAAAGAACCAAGGAACGAGACTGGAAAGAACCAAGGAACCAGAACGCCTTGCATTAGGTGGAACGATTGTAGCAAGAGACCTGAAAAAGGACACCTTGCTGGAGACCTTCAGCTGCCCCAACCTAGCGGTTGGGGACCCCTCTTTAGAAGAGGACTCGGAAGTGGAGGAGGAAGAAGATGAGGACAAGTTGGAACTGGAAATCTGAGAGCATTCACAGTCAACCACATCACAGTACGATGAAGAGGGTGGTGAGGCAGGGGGGCCTCACTGGTCTCAGCAAAACACTCGCAGCCCTGACACTTGCACAACAAACAGAGAGCTAACTCATGGCTTACTCATGTGTACTCGAATTCAGTTAGCTACATTTATTATAGAGTGCTTAAAGTTGTTCAAGTAGCCATATGTCTGAATGACTGCATTGGCAACATCTGTCATATTCAGTGGAATTCCTTAATTCTGCGTATAATCCTCTCAATGTGCACACGGGCACTCTCTATCTTTCTCATCATCAGGACATCACTAGCGCTCATTTGGCCTGTTGATGGCCTGTTGAAAGAAGGCATGTGAACCTTTATAGCATATGCCAGGAGGTCGGCAATCTAGAAGCCCTTATCAACCATAATGGCATCTCCTGGTACAAGGAAGGCCACAAGATCACTCTGTAGGACCATTTCTCTATCTGACACCAATACCCCTCCATACTTTGGATATAAAACAGATGTACCCATCAGGTGTAGCGCCAACTAAAAACTTCAACGTATTGCCATGCTTTTATGGCAAAAATGTTTATTTTTCTGCCTCCATATTGGATGGTGTTTGCAACCTGATCTCGGTACCATCTACTACAACACGTGTGTCCGCGATCTCCTTGAAGTGTTTCGGCAGGTTACACGAGGGGGGGGGGGGGGGGTTGATGCAAAACGCATTATTTGCTTCAGTGCTCGCTGAAGGAAAAAATCCACTTTGAGAAAGTCTTGCTAAAGTAAGATGCTGTGACACCAAAGTTTTGTGCCACCTCTTTCACAGGCATGCTTGTCCACTGCCGCATAAAGGTCATCAGGAAATCCTCTGCCCTTTTAAGGACATGTATAGGTCCTTTTACACTATATGGTGTGGCAGAATTAAATACCCTGCGCAGGCATTAGAAAATGATGTTGCTGTTTGGTGCGTCAAAAAGAGAACTCGTGTTGCGGTACATTTCGATAAGTCCAATGTCGTTTGTGGGCACATTTCGTCGTTGAGCATTTGAATGGCATGTTGCAGATGTTTGTTGTCTAGTCTGATGAAACGTATTTCAGGATCGGACAGCCATTTATGTGTGTGAACAATTTTGCTTGGCAGTTATATGGGGTTCTGCCTTATCCACTTGTAAATGGGTTCTTCCCTTATTCTTTTTGCACGTCTTTTGCCACTCTCACCGGTGTGTATTCCGGTCAGCGTTTTGATCGCCTTTGTGCACTTTTCTGGGTGTCGTTGCATATACCTGAACCCGAAAGCTGCAAGAACAATACTTACAGAATTCCTGCAGGGACGTATCCCTCACTTTGTCGTTATCTCACACTTTGACTTCGGCAGTCATTACCCCTGTTCGCTCCTCCCACTTTAAAGTATTGTAGCTCTGTGTGTTGTGCATCGAGGTATAGGATGAGATGGTAGAAGTCCCTGGGGGTTATGTTTGGAGCCCAAACTGAAGCGCGGTTAGGTCTTATAGCGAGGCCAAGGAACATAGTGCATCGACAGGATCCATTTGACCAGCTGCAATCGTGGAGGACGTGGATGTGAGGAATGGTTGTGTATTGGTGATGTGGAGGGAGACAGCTGCAACTGCATACTGGGTGGGTAGAGTTCGAACCTTGAAATAAGTCGACGACAAACGTCCTCAGCTTCTCTGGCGGGAAACACATCGTGCACATTTTTTGGCGCTCTGGAATTCGGTGTAGCTCGACTGCCCACTCTGGAAAATCGGGCTGTACACTTTCTGCAGTTCGATCTCGTGATGTTCCTGATTGGGATAAGTTTGCGTCTGAAATGCCATCCAGACTCTGTCAGTTTCGCAAGTGCCTCCACGGCCTTATTAAGTTCATGGGAATGGTCCTGGATGCTTGAGCCAGCGTGGCTTGTAGGGTATCCCTGTGGATATATTCAGAATCACTAAAAAGTACTAGAATGTATACGAGTGGTACCTCATCACAGTCCGACCCGTGTCACTCCCTCCCTGGAATACAGAAGAACCGTGCTTACATTTTCATATCTCCTCAAAATATGCTCATTACCAAAACATATGTGCTACCCGCTTGTTACAAAGTGCAGCTCCAGAATGTTGTTCAACAGTAGACCGCACTTTATCAGACCCTTGCTACTCCGGTTCGAGGATAAATGCGAAGAGCTGGGAATACTAAATTCCCTCCCTGATATTGAATCAAGGTACAATCCACTACCACCATGGTACAGCCCCCCCCATTGTTTGTGATTTTACCTTGACTCAGTTTTGTAAACAGAAAACACCACATCTACATATTTTGCAAGAATTCTTAGCTCTTGAAGAAAAGTATTCAAACAGCACACAGTTTTATACAGATGGTTCCAAGACAAGGAAGTGCAGTAGTACTAGGAAAATGGGAAAAAAATAGTAAGACTACCTCAGTGTACGAGAATTTTTACCGCTGTGTGTTATGCACTTGTATGGCAGTAAGAAAAATAGCCAATGGGCACATCACAAACAGTATTATTTACACAGACTCTAAGTGTTTTAACAGCCCTTCATCACAAAAACGCAGTTGCTCCACTACTTGGAGACATCACTCATAATATATCAGCAGCCTTTGCTCAAGGACATAACATAACATTTTGTTGGCTCCCGAGTCAAGTCGGCATTGGAGGCAATGAGAGAGCAGACGTTTGTGCTGCTCAAGCCCATGACAAACAGATCAAGAACATAAATATTTCATACAGAGACTGCATGGCTCTATTGCGCTGTAAACTAAAGGAGAAATGGCAGTCGTTGGTGTAGCGAGATAAATAACAAACTGCAGTTGGTGAAGCCGAATTTGGGGGAATGGAAATCGTGTCATCATCAAGAACGTTTCATAGAAGTGATTTTATGCTGACTCTGCATTGGCCATGCACACTTGACGCATAATTTTTGTTAAGAAAAGAAAACAAACCATTGTGTCAAGAATGCGGAGAGGAGCTCACCATGTTTTATTTTCGTGCACAGCACTTGAAACACAAAGGAAAACGTATTTTACTACATTTTACAATGAGCACATTCCGTTCCATCCGGCGTTGATTTTAGGTTAAAATGGTCTTGTTGATCTGTCATGCGTTTTTAGCTTTCTAAAGGAAGCAAATGTGTTAAAAAAACTGTAGAATGAATGCATATACTCCACTAAACTCAAGATACAACCTTGTGCCTAGCGCATGATAGCCTGAACTGCTTATGTGCCACTAAACCCAATACAATACAAATCTTCTCTGTGCTGATTTTAGTTCTGTGGGCTTTGCTTTTCGGCCTTCATGAAAAGTCCCCTTCGAAATCATATATGATCAATGCAGGGATTTCTTAGATTTAGGCTTCTCGGTTGGCTGTTTCTTGTGGCCAGCTTTGGATACAGGAAGCTGCTTGGACTTGGATCCGGGCGGGCTGCCTGATTTGATGGCCATTCGGAACCCCCGGCACAACCGGGAGCTCAGGTTGGGTTGCCGCTTCCACAGATGAGGCAGCTCAGAGTACACTGGTGTTCTGCTTGTCTGTCAGGTGTGGCAGCAGGAACTGGTATCCTGCAGCGTCCATAGCACCTGGGGATGCAGTCGCGGGCAGGTGTCGGTCCGATGACCCACTGTGCCACAGCTTGTGGCACACCGGCACTGTTTTCTTATAGAGACGTATAGGGAGCTATCGTAGCTGTCTAGCACCGTCCATTGTACCTTGCTCCCAGTGAAGGTGATCACCGCAACCGGTGATCCCCCTAGCTTGCACACTGACAGTACATTTTGTTCGGCACTGAGTTTTCAGTTGACAGTTTCAGATGTCATTCATGACGCCCTGACATAACTCACTGGAGAGTTAGGGGTGTCCCCGGAATGGTAGCTGACGTCCCCTGACCGGCAGCATGATATCTCAGAGTAGCCTCTCTGCTGCGTCCACTGATTTCACCGCACAGACACTAGCACATTTTGTTTCCAGGGGGGCCACACTGCAAGTCCCGCATTTGCATCATTCGCAAGGATGCTCTGTATTGCAGAGCTGGCCTGTCCAGCACGGAAAGTTGCCTTGAGGTCGAGAGTCTCTCGTGGTTTTAGCACACGATCATGTCTTTTTCGATGTATGGCATATTCTGCAGCCGCCACCGAAGTTAGGTGTGCTTCGAGGCTGTGCACAGTGCATTCCCGCCCTGCGTATGCTCTGAGTGAGCCGCTGCACCCATACTGGCATTCCTCGTCCCCACCATGTCCTCCTGCACCAAACGCGGACCGTATCTTTGGAGATATTGTTCCTCACTTTGTAGAGACGATTTCAGTTTCGATGCCTGGGCGCAGCCATCTGTTTTATGGTGGCGCCCCGTATGAGCTAAACTGGGAAAGTCCGCTCCGCCTCCTCTCGATGCCCTCTTGGGCTGTGCTGTGCGCATTGATGCTGTGATGCGGCTACGTAAAAGTGCTAGTTCGCGGTGCTCATGAAAGCTATCCAACACCTTGGTGCTATTTTGTGCTCTGTCTGAGCGTGCCAGCAAAACGCTGTTGAAAACAGCACTAGCAGCTGGGGAGACTGCGGACTGCGCTCCACTTGTTCAAGTAGCCACATGTCTATATGACTGCATTGGCCACATCTGTCATATTCAGTGGAATTCCCTAATTCTGCGTATGATCCTCTTAATGTGCACACGGGCAATCGCTATCTTTCTAGTCTTCAGAACATCACTCACGCTCATTCGCCTAGTCACGGCCTGTTGAACAAAGGCATGTGAATCTATATCATGTGGAAGGAGGTCAGCAATCGTGAAGCCCTTATCAACCATAATGGCATCTCCTGGTACAAGGAAAGTGACAAGATCACTCTGTAGGACCATTTCTTTATCTGACACCAATCCGCCTTGAATCTTTGAATATAAAACAGATGTACCCTTCAGGTGTAGCGCCAACTAAAAACATCGTGTTGCCATACTTTTATGGCAAAAATGTTTATTTTTCTGCCTCCATACTTAATGGTGTTTGCAACCTGATCTCGGTACCATCTACAGCAACACGTGTGCCCGCGATCTCCTTGAAGTGTTTTGGCAGGCTACACGGGGGGGGGGGCACCTCCTGTAGTGATGGAAAATGCATTATTTGCTTCAGTGCTCGTTGAAGAAAAAGAATCCACTTTGAGAAAGTCTTCCTAAAGTAAGGCGCTGTGGCAACAGTTTCGTGCCACCTCTTTCACAGGCATCATTGTCCTCAGCCATACAAAGGCCATCAGGAAATTCTCTGCCCACATGTAAAGGTCTTTTTACACTATGCGACATGGCAGACTTAAATACCGTGCACAGGCATTCAAACACAGAGTATGATGGCAGCCCAGTGTACTACTGGCATTCCCTTACCTGCCTAGTGAGATTGAGAGAAATAAGCCGCTCCTGTATATCTTCATGGTGCTGCTTCCAATTAGCAGCTGCTGTCTGCCTCATGGAGTGCAGTTCTAGTTGAGAGGAGATCAGCTTTTGCTTCATCCAGTTCTGCTGTCATGGCAGCATGCTCATGTGACTGGGCATGCCAAGGAAAGCCACTGAAGCCTCTGAAAGAAAAACGTATTTTACAACAGTTCATTTGTCACACAATTTTTTTTTGTTAACTATAACATGTTTCTCTTTCAAACACTGTTTCATTGGTCTGGTCCAAGGAAATATATTTTTGTAGCACATATCACTTTCATTCATCCCCTCTGAAACCAAATTTTATGAGCATCTTGTTTTACATATGTGAAAGCATGTTAGCTTTTTCCAAATATTTGATACCAACCAGCATTGTAATGCAACAGTTGTGGTTTGTGTGCGGAAGCTAAGATATGCAAGACGCCTCCCTTAAGAGTTCTCCCCATGGTGGGTGGCAGTGGTTTCACCACACCATTTCTTAGGCCGACCACTCCAACCATCTGCCCACCACTGCTCGCCTCTCGCTCTTCTTGTACTCTGGGAAACTTTGTGACTTATGTGACCAGTCACGCTGTTTCAGGCACTGCAGTGTACACAATAGGGCAACTGCTGCACCAATTGCGCCAAACTGCGCGAAATCGGAAATCCTGCCACATGCTGCTACAAAATCACATTGCCATTTGGTGCATCAAAAAGAGGACCAGTGTTGCGCTACATTTCGATAAATCCAATGTCGTCTGCTTGCACATTTCGTGTTTGAGCACTTGAATGACGTGTTGCAGGTGTTTGTTGTCTAGTCTGATGAAGCACATTTCGGGATCGGACAGCCATTTGCGTGTGTGAACGCTGCTGCTTACTGGTTATACAGGGTTCTGCCTGAGCCACTCATAAATGGGTTCTTCCCCGTTTCTTTCTGTCTGTCTTTTGCCACTCTCACTGGTGTGTAGTCGGTCAGCGTTTTGATCGCTTGTGCACTTCTGTGGGTGTCGTTGCATGGACTTCAACCCGAAAGCTGTGCGAACAATACTTGCAGAATTCCTGCAAGGACATATTTCTCACTTTGTCGTCCCACACTTTGACTTCTGCTGCCATTACCCTTGTCAGCTCCTCCCAGTTTAAAATATTGCAGCTCTCTTGGTTGCGCATTGAAATATAGGATGAGATGGTAGAAGTCTCTGGGGGTTATGTTTGAAACCCAAATTGACGTGCGGTTAGGTCTTCTAGCGAGGCCAAGGAACATAGTGCATCGACAGGATCCATTTGACCAATTGCACTCGTGGAGGACGTGGATGGGAGCAATATTTATATCAGTGACATGCAGGGAGACTGCTGCAACTTCATACAGGTTGGGTCGAGTTCTAACCTAGAAATAAGTTGGCAAATGTCCTCAGCTTCTCTGGCGGGAAACACATCGTGTACACAATTTTTTGGCGCTTCGGAATTTAGTGTAGCTCGACTGCCCGCTCTGGAAAATCGGGCTGTACACTTTCTGCAGTTCGATCTCCTGATGTTCCTGATTGGGATACGTTTGCGTCTGAAATGCCATCCAGACTCTGGCTTCATTAAGTTCATGGGAATTGTCCTGGATGCTTGAGCCAGCGTGGCTTGAGTGTTCCTGTTGCTATATTCAGAATCGCCAAAAAGTACTGAAACGTATACAAGTACTACCTCTTCACAGTCCGACCCGTGGCACTTTCCTCTGTGCTGACTTCAGTTCTTGGTGCCTTTGCTTTTCAGCCTTCATCTAAAAAACAAAGTTCCCCTTGAAAATCATATACGGCCAAAGTGCTTGATCTTGTCGGTCTCTGACATCTGTGCATTCATGCGCTTGCACAAGCAGACGATCCCCTCGATGTAACTCGTAAAATTCTCGCCATCCTGCTGAGACCGTGCATGCAAGCACTGTTCAGAGCGGAGTTTCCTCACAGCAGGACGGCCAAAAACTTCAGAGAAGCTGGCTTTGAACACGGACTATGATGTAATTTCCTTCATGGTTCCGAAAACATATATTTGCTACGCCAGTGAGATATAAAATCACGTTGCTGAGCTCAGTTTCCGCGTTCCATTTGTTGTAAGCACTCACCCGCTCATAGGATGTGAGCCAGTCCTCGATGTCGTGGTCGTCAGTGCCGCTAAAGATAGCGGGGTCTCGCTGGCGAAGGGAGCCGGGACAGATGATGGGCGAGCCAACTTGTACGTCTTGGTGGTTGGCTTCTTCAGGCATCACAGGAGTTGGTAACGTGCGACTGTGGAGTTCCAGGGCGAGAGGATAGATCCCACACCGCACCTCCACCAAATGTAAGATAGGGGTTTATTGAGGTACTCAGACTGGGCAGATTGGCGACAGCAAACACAGTGAGGCCCAACATGCGCAGCCATCACGATGCCACTGACTGGAACGCTCCCCCGTGCACTTCTTCCTCTTCACAGTAGCTTTTCATATGCAGAGCTCATTTCCTCCTTAATCTTTTCAATTGCAAGTATTTCAACTTAGTCTTATGCCCTAATTTATATTGCGTGGTGGCTATAAATTTGGTGCTGGCTATGCCAGATAAACAAGTGCGGCTATGTCGGATAATCAAACGTTATTTTTCGATTCATGAATATTAATCGTGCTTTACATCCCATGCACATGGCATGCAGAGGTATGTATGAAATTAAACAAGCAAGAGAATCACCATCAGCCGCCATCTGTGGGGCTCAGGCTGCGTTGCCTTTAGCAGAGCAGCAACGGCCAAAGTGCAGTCAGAACTTGATCCGTCGTTGTAGCAGCCACTATCGCTGTCAAATGGGTTAAAACCTACCGTCTCCTTGTGAGATGCTGCAATACTACTAAATAGCTTAATATTTCCAATGCCCACAAATGTTTATTTCCGAGCGCAAGAATTCCCTGTTTCGGTGTCCACTCCCGCCCTGACAACAGCAGTCTGTTCTTCAGCATGCCTGCAATCTTCATCCGATATCTTTTGGGTATGCGTCTAGGCAAACCTGACCTTTGTATTTTTTTTCTTCATTGGCAATTTTGAAGTTCGACAGAACAAGCAATACTATCCTACCCTATTTACCGGTGCCATTTGGCTGGTTTTTTGTTTGTTTCTGTGTGGCAGAGACTGTGTGCCATGGTGACAGCGTGAAAACTGTGTATGCTCGTGAGCGAGTGCGTCAACGTACGGTTTCATGTATAATTTTTAATATGTGACTTTTACTATACATTTTTTTTTATTTAGTTATTCTGCTATCAAACCGCCGATTCCCAATGACGTCGAGATTAACAATACGAGGCCAGTGTCGCAAGAAACACATATGAATACCATAGCCCTGCTCGGTTAGTTCACTTCAATTTTTTTTCCCTGTACCACTTCTCTCTATCTCTTTCATTTCCGCTGCACCAGTTCAGGTGCTTGAGATATAAGATAGCAGATACAGAGACTTGCAAAATCTTCATTTTTTTGATATTTGATAATAAATCACCACATACCACTACTACTCTTGATGCAGGACCTAATTGTTTTTTACGCTTGGTTTTCGCATCGTGTCTTCAAATGCGCTAGCCATATTCCATAAAGAAGTCTTATCCGTGTAGTGGGAAATGCTTCGCAGCAAGCGTACGGCGTACGAAAGTTTTCTTTTACCAAGCAAAAGAGAAGCGGGGCTCACCTGTGGCGAAAACCTCCTTCATGTCTGCAGCTTTTCCCTTCAGCCATTTTTCTTTTAAATTGTCCCAGCACGTCCGCAGCTAAGCGGGCCAGAATGTCACTGCGGCAGTTGTACTGTTCTATCAAAACTTTCCATGTCTTCTTCTCGAGGGAGGCGCCATCACTTTTCTTGCATTAAATAACCGACATCTGCAAGTTCACGAGGTCAATCAATATACCTTGTTCTGTTTCTGTAAATGTTGTTCTTTTCTTCTGTGTTCCATATTAAAATAAATATACAGTTTAACAGGGTATATAGACATACAGGATTCAGTATGATACTGAAAAAGAAAAGCAGAAACAGGACAAAGAAAAGCAAACGCGTGCGCACACAGAACACGTCTTACGAGGCACACGAAAACAACAAAAACTAAAGTCGAGTCGACCCTGCCGGGGTAGCGCACATCTTACGGCGCTTGACTACTTCTCCCAAGGATGCGGGATCGAATCCTGGCCACGGCGGCCGCTTTTCGGGGGGGGGGGGGGGGGGGGTGAATAGCAAGGCACCGTGTGCTATGCAATATCAGTGCACGTTAAAGAACCCCGGGTATTAGAAATTTCCGGAGTCCTCCACTACGGCGTCTCTCATAGCCAGAGTTGCTTTGGGACGTTAAACCTTACAAACACACACGCAAAAAAAAATCAAGTCTACGCAATGAAGGGGCGGCTGCCTACCATTGTGGCTAGACTGAAAAAAATAAGTCAAAAATAGAGCTAAATATGTTATTTTTGTTTCAAAGATGTTTATGACAGCTCTAGTGTGTAACTAATATTTTGAGGATAAAAACAAATCACGTGCACATATGTTGATGGAAACATTTTCTCATTAGCCTCGTTACCATATCGCTTACTTCCATGCCAAGGGGTCCATTCTGGAAGGCTGCCCCAAGGCAAGTTTTTGAAATGCCGCTTGGCTTTTCTGCTACCTTCCCCTTTCCATTACCTTTGTGAAGGTCGCCTTTCGAGTTGTGTTAAGGTTAAGGTTAGTTCAATTCATGATTGTGGGAGTTAGTCATCATCTTTGAACGTTTTATCTCCCAGGTGTTGTTTTCCTTAAGTAAGGATGCCACTGAGTCTTATTTTCCGCTCTTGGTGCCAAATATGTGCTAGTTTGGCACCTTGTCTGGGCACTAATCTGCGCAGTGCTTCGTGTGGCATCACCACATGTTTCTGGTAAAGCTGCCTCTCAGCCTCTGCTCTTCAGCAAACTTTTAGATTTTGAACGGCAATGCACTGCTGAAAGCCGCATCATGGAACAGCATTTTTATATAAGGGCTCGTATTTTGTTTCATCGTGTGACTCAGCTAAGCCGGTTCCTGGACAGTTAGATTCTTTAAAGTTAGGGCATTTTATTGTTGTTTGCCATTGAAATGTAGAGCCATGCACTCTGGCAAGCCTGTTATCATTCTGCGCCTTATGCTATTTCGCTGATCATTTGAAAGTCGCAGTCTTGGGACAGCTTGCACATTGCACATTTCTTGCAGCTCCCATGCCTGATACATGGGAGTCTCCTTAAGTTCGCCTCAGGCTTGCTTCAAGTTTGTGCTGGTTAGTGTCTCCAGGTATTAGATGCCAACCCTGTTGGCAAATGCTAACTTTCAATGCTGGATTGAATTATGCTAAGGGATTCGTCAATTAAAAGATAACCAGTGCTTAGGAGGGCATTGACTGTTTTGTGCTGTGGTTAGTTCGCAAATAGTCTGTCAATACAAAGCACCAATGCATTGTCACACTGTCAGTACTGACTAGGCCCCGTGCTGCTAAAGAAAAAGTATTGAATGCCACTATGAGCTAATAAGAGCCCTATACCCAGCTTCACCTGGAAAGCTTCGAATTGGCAATTGTAGTAGATGTCATTAGAAATGTGACCATTATTCAGGACACAGCCACGTGAAAGAATAAAGCTCTGCGCCATGGCGCCAGCGCACAATAAGGAGCCTTTGTTTCAGAGGCTGCTGCCATAATATGACTGCATCCAAGAACCTAAATATGAAAAAGTGTATTTCATGAATTCTTTCTGAGGCTGCTGCCATAATACAGTAAAAGCACGTTAATTGAAAGTCGAAGGGGCCGAGAAAATTGTTCGAATTAAGCGGAGTTCGAATTAACAGTCGGGCACTGGAATGAGTGCCATCGTGGCCCACCGTGCTGGCCGAGCCCACATGTTGACTCATTACCATGAGTAAAGAGGGCTAGGAGCCTGCACGTTTACGGAGGGCGATTCCGATAATTTTTGCAATCGAGCCGCAACGGCGAATGAACGGGACTAATCGGTCAGTCATGCGCCGCAAACAAGAACGGGAATGCATTCGTGTGAGTAGCGAGCTTCAAAACATGTTTATTTACACGGAAAAATAATCGGTAATGTGCGTTTGCTTGCGTTCCTTGTGCCGCGACTCCACAAGCATGGACTGCAGCTTGCCCAAGAGGATCCGAATTCTCATCGGCGGAGAAGTATTGTGCAGCGAGATCGAGCGCCGACGCTACTTCACATGCACTAGGGGGTGGCACCGGGTCGTCGCCTACGTCGGACTCTTCATCGCTTTCAGCCGTGTTCGCCACCTTGAGCCCTGTGGAGCACATGCAGCAGCGAATAAATCCTCATCACTCAAGGGGCCAGACGTCTCCACACCGTTGTCAACGTCAACGTAGGCTTCAAAGGCGACACCCTCCTACAAAGCCGCGTAGCCACGGTCGAGCACGACGGAGTCATCATCAGACGAAGCCTCAGCTACCTCCGCGCTGCATGCTTCTGGGGCGTCACCGAAGCCACACTTGCGGAAACAATTTTTGATAGTTTCCGGCTTGACGGTATTCCACGATGATGCCAGCATGTGGACAGCTCCAAGCAAATCGATGTACGACTTGTCACTGTCCGAACAAAGAAGTCTCTCTAGCAGGTGGCGCCTGTATAGCGTTTTTAAGTTCTGAATAACTCCAAGATCCATAGGCTGGAGCACAGAAGTTGTGTTTTTAGGCAAAAATGCCAAGCGGATTGCTGTCAGTCCACTCATGTCACAATGAGCTGTACAGTTGTCCACGAACATGAGAACATTCCTGTTCTGTGCAGCGAATTTCCTGTCTAGCTTGCCCAGCCAGTTGGTGAAAATTCCCCGTGTCATCCACGACTTCTTGTTTGTGGTGTAATCAACAGGAAGCGTCTTGATGCCTTTAAAACAGGAGGCTTCTCTGCCTTGCCGATCACCAGCAAGCAGCACCGTTCCGTGCCGGTCGCATTTGCGCACATCATGATGGTGATTCTTTCTTTGCTTCTCTTTCTGCCAGCACAACTGTCGCCTTTGTAAGTGACGGTCTTGTTGGGGAGTAATTTGAAATACAGCGCCGTCTCCTCAGCATTAAATACATCGCTGAGCGCATAATCGGCGAGGAGTTCCTTCAGTTCACTGGAGACCCACTGTTCACACGTTTCCTTGTCGACTTCAGCCGACTCCCCACAAACGTTTCTAAATGTCAGCCCGTGACGCGCCTTGAAACGCGACAGCCAGCCTTCCGACGCACCGAACTCTCTGAGGCCCATTTGGCTGGCAAAGACTGCAGCCTTCGCAGCAATTATGGGCCCGCTTAACGGAATGTTCTGGCTGCGAACTTCTTTTATCCATGCCATTGCGAGAGTGCGCACCTCGTCTCGCGCGCGCGGGCACATTTGAAAGATTTTGTTTTTTGCGTCTTTAGTAATCTTTCTGAGCATTGTACACGGTATGGGCCGACTTCTGTCTGCGAGGCGCTGTGTGAGCCATGGGCTCCTAGTTCGAATTAACCGTTGTGGATACTGGCATGTTCGAATTATCGGGCGTTTTCTCCTATTGCAATACATAGGGCCACTCCGGGACCCGAGCGTCAGTTCGAATTAACGAGGTTTTACTGTATGACTGCATCCAGGAACCTAAGTATGAAAAAGTGTACTTGATGAAATGGAGGACATTAAAAAGAGCAGTTGTTAATGTAGGATATTACCTCTGCATTGGAGCAATACCAGTAATCTGCAGAACTGCATATAATGTGTCACAAGACCCTTTTCAATCCTTACTGAACGCAATTTTCACTGAGGTTTTCAAGAATTGAAGCCTCCTCTTCTACACAGATTTTTTAAATAGCCATTGAGAAGTTTCCTTCGTGTGCATTAGGTGGTGTCAAGATTATAAAAATGCCTTAATATAAAGAAGTGTTTTGTTCCAGCAGTGTTCTGTCATACATTTGATGCATTTCTATGCTAACATTTGAGATTTTATTACTATAATTCGTTTTTAGAGCTCAGTTGAATGAAGATGTCAACACCCACTCGCATATGTGCTTAAAGACATAAAAGGGCTAAAGGAACAGGCTTCGAGCCAAGCAAACTTGAGCTTGCTTGCGCTTGAAAGTTGCTGTGTGACAACCTCGATCTGTATTGAGTTGAATGCAGGTCGTGACCGTTCAGAAGGCTGAGCAGACAAAGGCAGCTCGGCAGCCGAGAGCCAGGCTGCCGTGCGCCTGCACCAGCTCTTTCTCGTCCGCATTTGGCTTCTTCAACCTAGATCAACGTTAGACAAAACCGAGAAGGCATGAGAGCACCTTCTGCTAGATCCAACGAAGTGTTTTCACTAATTGCTGAAAATTCCCCAGCTAGAGGTGTTGTGTACTTTAGTAGGCACATGCTCATGTAAACGAGCTGTGGGTCATACTTTGCAGCTCTCCACGAGACCTATACTGCAGTAGCACGCGTTTCTGAGGTTTTGCATTTTTTTTTCACTTGCGTCGTTGAATGCTGCCACGCTTGTATGACCAAAGTTACTTTGGCAAATCACTGAGTGCCATTAATTAAACTTGGTCTACAAATGAGCTTTCTCTCATTTGGCATTAACAATTAAATGTAGTAGTAGTGGTTTTTTGAACGAATTTAGCACCGGGATACCTACCTACCATACCTAGCCCCAGCCCTGCCTTGGCCCGCTACTTCAAGCCAGAGTCTGGTCCGAGCCTCGGAAAACAGCAATTTTCTGGCCTGGCCTGGGCTTTTGGGCCCAAGGCCATGCAGGGCTCTATTGCTGGCGTCTCTTCTGGAGCACACTAAGGTCATGTACTCAACACAGAAGTAGCACAAAGTGTTAACAGTGTACTTTATTTTACTTCTGAAAGTAATTTTTCAGTATACTGATCAATTCAACTTGCAGAGCAATCTGTCGCTCTCTCTGCTCATATTCCTTGTCTTAATGCTGTTGAGGTTGGTGGTGGTTCCACCTCTAGGGCTGTTACAACGCAGGCCATTGTCAGACGTGCTAGGCAGGCATTCGTCGTATTTCCCCACTTTCCATTTGTAGAATTATCTGCATGGCAGTCATAGAACATTAGGCAGGGCAAGAACTGAATAGGCAGCAAAATCTTCTTTTCACAAAGCACCACAGTTCACATTTTTATTTCTCACTTTTTTTCTTTATTCTAAGAACCAGCACATATAGTCGGTTAGACCCATAGCTTTTATGGCTACTGATGAGTCTAAATATAAAACAAGCACAAGGTTACTGGCAGAATGCGTAAAGAAAAAACTTTAAATGCACACAAACTACTTCATTCCTACATTTTCATGTAAATTAGGTAGTGCGATAATGGGTTGCCTAATTCATTTATGTACTTAGAAGCAATACATGCAACTACCCTCAGTAAAATGTCTGTGCTGAAAAAAATACTGCTTTATTTAGTTCACGCCTTTTGTGCTGTTTTCCCTTGACATTATGGCACTGGCGGTATACTGAAATAAACTTCCTGTACAGGCATCCTGGCACAAATGTAGACACTGCATCAGCTCCTTTTTTTCAGCAATATGAATGCTGACTGCAATTTCAACCCATTTCTAGGCATTAATTTCATGACAAGCACTGGAAGAACACTAATAAAGAAAAGCATGCTATGCAACAATACCACTGCTAAAAGCTGCAATAAATACTACAGCTTACTTCCGCAACTGTCACGTCGCTTCCCTGCACCATCGTGGGGTTGTTGAGTGGCAGTGTCCTCAGAAATCTATGAATACATCAGAATTTCCAGGTGCGGCAGACTGTCAGACTCCCAAGGAGGAGCCACTGCATCACATCCAGGGTAAAAAAGTTGTGCACACTGCCTTTTGTGCAAAGCAGACATACATTTCCAGTGCATTTGTTCACATTGCTGAGCTGATTTTTCTGCAGGTCATCCAAAAGGCCGTCATCAAGTGGACCTTTCCCTCGGTACTTACATGGTTCACATTTCCTGTAGAATTTCAGTGACAATCAGTGACTGCAAGTCAAAGTTGTGCTCAAAAAGCAGCAGTCGGAGAGCTTCAACGTAGCTGTCAAGGAAGTACTGGGCAGCTGCACATCGACACTTTTAAGAATAAAGAAAAAATTGGTCTGGCTTAGCTTATGGTTAAGCCTAGGATGCAAAGCATACTAGCCTAAAAAATTGAACATTACCTGGCTATACCTGGTTAGCCATTCATAGACAAGACATTACCTGACTATACCTAGTTAGCCATTTCATAGACAAGAAGAACTCGTGTGTTACTCTGCTTCTTCCTTTATTTTTGTCAAACCAATAAATACTTTATGATGATCAGTAAAGTAATGGCTCTTTGTTTGAACATCGCTTATATCATATTTTCTTCTCCCGTTTCCGTGGCTGTTTGTAACTTGCGCTTTACGGTCTGGCGAGCCGCCCTCTCTCTGGCAGACATCTCGCTGTTCAACTGACTCAACGAGTGCGTCGCCTTTTATACAATTGCGTGACGTCAGTATCTCCTAGCGGTAGGAGCGGGAGTTAGGCCACCGGCGGAGGCTGCGCGTCTGCAGGCATGCGCACGAGTTGGAGTTGAGCCCCAGCTTTCACAGCTGTTGTGCCGTCATATCACGTGGTGTGCCGATGTAGGTCAAGTGGTAGCTACGCGGCCGCGCGCGGCGCAGCAAGGAAGAGCTTGGTTGTGCGGCTAGTATGCTTCGCATGAAAATGAGGTGCCTGCATTAACAGAAGGCTGCCAATTGAATTGCAGCCAAGTTACGAGGCCTACCTCACAAACAAAAATGTGAAGTAACTTTCCAGATTCACAAAATTCTGTTTGAAGTAGAAATGGAGCAGTATGAATAAATAAATTAATTACACTATGAGCAATCTGAAATTATTTTTATACTAAAGCAAGCAAATTTGGCTTCTATCTGAAGTGACGTTGCTGATGCACATTGTTGGGAATTTCACCTGTCCAGCACAGGTTACAACACTCTCCTGCCATGGCAGCTGGCAGTCAGTCATGAAGTATGATGCGAGTCTGTCACGAACATCAAGTGCAGCCCTGCAACACAGAAATGCAAGTCTTATTTTTCAGCTTATACTGATTAGGATACTTTTTGGGTGTACTCCACTTTTCCCATTCCTTAGCTCTACCCACTGACTTCTCGTTAAAACATGTACGTTAAAACAAGACATTTCAACTCTTAATAAGTGATGAGCTTGGGCACACCCTTTTTAAAAAGTTCAGAGACCAGAGCTTTTGATCCAAAGCCATGTGCTGGAGCTTCTGTAGCATTCATGGGAGTCCTGCCATTGTAGTGGGCAGAATCAAAAATAGTCTTAGGAGACTTACAACACTGGGATGCAATACGAGCAACATAGGCTCAGGAAAAATCCCTTGGGCTCCAAACATATGACGATGTATATAGCTAGGGCACTTGTTGACAAACGCTTATGCTGTGTTCGTTAAAAATGAGTCATGCAGTTATGTACAATGGGAATTTTGAATGATTTAATAACAGTTATTGATGTCCTTTGAAATAAGAAGGCAGTTGCAATGGTAATAAAGGAGGAAATATAAGCTCTTGATGTCAAAATATAGGAAGCCTGCTAAAAAAAAGCAAATCATTGCATTCTAAGCAGAGAGCAAAGGGCAACTGTTTTCAAGGTTTGGGAACAAAGACTACCTAGCAGAATGACACTCTTGATCTCTACAACTGGGGAGGCCAGCGCTGTCATTTCGCCAGGTACCTCTCCCAGTCTTCATGATCAATGAATCCAGGAGGGCTGTAGATCTAAAGAGCACCGAGTCCATCATAAGGTTGTGAAGAGCCACACACGCATTCACGATATCCCGATTGGTTTGCTCAGATGCTTTGAAGGCTCACTTCATTATCTGCCACCTATTGGCCAGAATTCCAAAAGTATTCTCAACCTCCTGGCACGACTCAGTTTGGAATTAAATACCGCTCTCTTCATATACTCATTGTAGTCGGTGGACCTGTAGGTACGAAGAGCTAAACAAAAAACAAGGGCATAGAATTGAAATAACTGAATAGACATGTATACAGATATGCATAAAGATTGCAATGCCACTAAACTGGAATTGTTGAAACAATCGGTAGCTATGCATACTAGTTTAAAATAAATTTCAGCCAGAAAAACAGCTGAGATATGCTATGTCCACTGGGTGCTTCCTGTCAGTACAACAGCTAAAATGTACTACATTTGCCAGCCAATGGCCAATGTTAAGGGTGTTTTCATTTTGCTTGCTCACATAGGTTCTGCTAAGAAAAGGCCAAATACAATGCACACAATAATGCAAGGGCGATCAAGGGTGCGGGCAGGCACACTGAGAATGTGATTCCAGTCCCTTGGATCATAATCATGAGGTTGTAGGGTCTCTCCCGGCACGCCCACCTGCATTTTGGTGCTGGCAGCAGAGGCCTCCGTCGGAGTAGGCCTAACTCCTAAGGTATTGAGGGGTAGCTGCGGCGACGCGGGGAAGAAAGGGCAAACAGGCCAGAAATTCACTTACTGCAACATTTTTCTCGTTTCGCAGAGCACAGAAGTGGTGACCGGTCGTTAAAAATTGGCCGGTGCTTTGAAGAAATGTGTGACAAAGTGCACTGCGTCATTGTGGAGGCAATCTACCTTTTAAAACCCCTCGTCTAGAATCCGAGTTAGAAATGCATTGCTGTAACGCGACCCAAACAAAATATATGTAAAGAATGGTTCACAAAGAAGCGGTGGTTTCAGCTATAAAAGCAGCCATTTGTTGAAATGTGCAACATTTTAAGTCCATGAATATACGTATGCAACAACATTTCGCGTCTGACATCTCTGTAAAGCCTATTTAGTGTTCTTGCACTGCCTGCAAAATTGTTAAAGATTGCCTAGTCTTGTTTGCAACCATGAAGTTAAACCATATATGTCAACAGTACAGCTTGTTAATGCATGCAACCAATCAATGCTTTCACACAAGGTGCAACATAATTAAGATTAGCAGTATTAAATATTTCAATACTATGATACAGGATTGCACTCACTAAACAGTCCTTTGAAGCATTTTTCATGCTGAAACGAATGTTATGCCCATGCATCCAGGCTAAACCACATTTGTATTTTTGTGTCAAAAATTTCTCTTGCATCATTGTTACGGCATGCCTGCATTCTGCAATGTTTTATCTGCTGTGTCAAAAAGTAGCTGTAGTTACACTGTATATCTGCATTAATTCTTTCATTTTGGTAATGAAACATGTGAGGTATGAAAATAAGTAGCAAGACTTGCCACGTCGAGGATAAGGACGCATGAGGAAAGGCTTCAATGGGAAAGCCACGTCTCCTAACATCAGGTATGGTATAAGACCTGCTGAGCCCACTTTCGTTGCTGGGGGGATGCCAAATTTGTGTTCACGCAGGTGTTGCAACAGCTTCATTTGTAAGAAAACTCCCGTCACTATCTCCTCCATAGTGCCCGATGTCAACATATACTAACCTGAAATTAAGCAGGAAGGTCAGTGCAACCGATTTAGTGTATAATGCAACTTTCACATTGCTCTTTTTTTCTGGTGTATACTCTGAAGTCACTAGCTACCTGCGTTCCAGTCTCATAACATCATTTCTGTGCCACCTTATACTTTGACTGAATAGACAATGTAAATAATGGGTCATAGACTGGCATCTACTGCAAAATAGTTCTCCAATGTCAAATATATTTGCTGTAGTCTTACCTGAGCACACCATTGCACAGTGCACTTGCGAATACTATGCTCCTCAATTTCTTACGTAAATTTTCTACACATAACTGCTATTTTCTTTTTCCTAAAGCGTGTATGACAGCACTCATTTAGAAATTACAATGAATGCAATGGACACAGAAAAACCATTAATTATCAATTTCAACAAATGCTCTTTTTCAGTAATGAATGCAACATACCTGTAATGTCCATCGCAGGCTGCCATAATAATTTTACTGAATCACTGCTTATAGTTGAACTTCCGTTGTCCAGAATTGGACGGGCATTGAATACTTGTATGTTTGCCATCAATGCATCCTATGCTGCTAGGAAAATTCCAGTCTAAGTGCATATCTGTGGCAATCTAAAAGAATCGTTGAGAGGCACTATTACATGAAGCCCAAGAAAAATTTGCAGTAATAAGCATCAGTGTACAATATACATATCGCAGTTGAAAATAAATACCATCATCAGCATAAAATATCCTAGGCGGCAGATTACATTAGCAGATTCAAGAGCTCAGCGTGTTTTGAAAAGTAACCAAACTCTTTGTGAGGTTGCTTTTTTCCATTCTTCTGGGGTTTGCAGAAACTGCACGTAGATGGGTTGCAGTCTTTCCCATAATGCGGCACAAGTTTCTCTAAGATCATGCCAGCACTTGACTGACCCATGAGAAAATTGAAGGCCACGCTTTTTATAGTATCGCCGTTGACAAGAAATCTGAAAATTCGCATATGCGTTATGCAAATGATACATTTCAATCAGCAGGCACCTAGGTAGCAAAAATATATTTTCTCAGATTTCGCGCTATCTTCTTGTGCAATATGTGTGTGTGGAGGGGGGGGGGGCCATCACTGCTTATGCAGTACAATTTACGGATTGGTTTAAAAAATATGTTTCAAAGGACCGCTGAGGTACTTTAACAACGGCGTATATACTGGACCACGGTGTAACTTTTTAGACTTGCCTTACTGTCATGGCAAGCCGATCATGTGCAGATATCCACTGCCTGAATGAAGTGTCTTGCCACTCAATCAGAGGCCGGACTAATTGCAGCTGCGTGTCAAACGCACTTGGCGGCATCTGAAGGAAGCTATAAAAATCAAGAACAGCAACAATCACTATATCATCACCCATATGTACACCACGCTGTGCGCTTATAAAGTTATCACTCTCGAAAGAAGCCTTCATCTCTGGCACGCAGCCGGCGCAACAAAGCGCTGGCCTGCCCCCATGTGTCTCGGCAGCGCCAGCAGGGGTGAACCCAGAATATTCGTCTCCATGCTTGTTGTACGCGCCGCCGTCGTAGCCGCAGAGAACACAATGATTAAGATGCTTACCGTGGTCACGTCATCTGAACCTGCCATTGCAAAAGTCAGCACGATCGGTAACCAACGCGGTAGAACGGTTCGCAGTCTGCTATCCAAGGGGAAGAAAGCACGCGAAATCGCGCCTGTGCTCGCGCAGCTCAAGACAAGATGAGATCAGAGCTATCATGTGACACCCAAGGCGGAGCATGGCGGCAGCCACGCCGAACCGATGTGGCCTTTGTGCTGCTCGGGCATCTTCCCGCAGGCAGAATTCCGCACGAGTCTTCCTGCTAGTGTGTCCCCCTACCTTTACTCGTTTCTCCAATTCGCCGCCAGCTTGTGGTTCGTAAGTGCAGGCAGCGTGCGTACTGATGCAGTCTAGTAAGTAGGAGCACTTCAGAGACATGTCCTAGACATGTGGCACTAGCTGTAGTTTGGCTCATTTGGACCAGAAATGCAGTAGACGACAGTGCAGGCTTGCAAATGTCTTTATTTCTGCCAGTCATGGCTGGCACATGCATGCTGTCAGCTTCCTTACTAGTTGTCTTGGTGAACAGTCAAGTTAACACAAAATAATCGGAGTTTTCGCTGGGATTTGGTTAAACTGGCTCTTTTTCTAGCTACCTGATGGATAAGGCTGACTGGTGGCGTCGATACTGCTATGTGCAGGGCACAGTCAATAACAGCAGTGCACCCATTCGCTCATTCATGCTAGCTGTCACAGTGACTGATGCCCTGCGGCTAGCCGCAGCTTCATATTCAACACGGGCTCTCGCAGTGCAGAGCAGCATATGCATCACACTAGTGGAAGGCATTTGCAGTTTACAAACGACATTTATGGCTCTCACGGTACGCTAATGAGTAGTTACCAGGAGAGAACAATTATTAGCAACCCGTGATATGCTTGCACAGCATGCATACAAGTGTTGTGTGCCACTTGTTCCTGCAAACAGACTCCGGTAAAAGCATGTGACATCTGAAAGCATGAACTTTCCAATATAATCTGTACATGAGAACAAAGCCAGAAAGGAGTGGTTTTAACAGCTTTGTGTATCCTACTTCAACGGAGTCTGGAAGGGTGCTCAGCGCAAATGTCAAGACGATGTGCTTAGTTTGGATCTCTTTGTTGTCTCGCCTGATCTTGATTCGATAAACGTTGATGACATTTTGGTCCTTGAGTCCTTCGAGCAATTCTTCTTCGGTCAGAAACTTGAGGTCATTATCTGAAATGACCCCACGAACTGTATTGAGTGAGCTGTGTGGTGAGATTGTGACAGGGATGTCACCGAATGATGTAACAGCTGCTAGCTTTTCGCACTGGTGGTTGTACAGCACTTCTAAGAGGAGGTCACCATTTGGTAGCTTTTTGACTTTGTAGCCTGCACCTATTGTGTCTGTGAGAGTCTTTGTCACCAGGAACGGTGAGACTTGACGGGCAGTTTTTTCTGCTTGTTCAGAGTGAATGATATGAAAGCGGGGGAAGCTGTTTACATTTTTTGTGAAAAACTTGTTCGTCACATCGGTGCGCCCTCTCTTGGCGGGAGGGCGATCAGTTGCGGAAAGGGAAGAAGCCATAAAATTTATTTTATCGTTCGGTTATGGTACCAGCCACCCACCATGGAGTCCAACAAGGTGACGGGACAGGTGCCTAAAAAAAGCCCTGCCCACGCCAGCTGTATACCTTAACTATAACCTAATATGGCTCAACTCAGGGTAGTCAGCCACACAAGGTTAACCCTCGCCGCCGGGAAGTAAGGAAAAAACCAAGAAGAGAGTAGAGGACAGGAGAGTTGTAGGATAGATGACAGGAAAGTGAAAGATAGAGGGGAGGACAGGAAAAGGCGACTGCCGATTTCCCCCGAGTGGGTCAGCCCGGAGGTGCCGTCTATGGGAAGCGTGGGCCAAAGTGGCGTGTTGCCTCCGCCGAGGGGCCTTAAAGGTCCAAACACTTGGCATCGGCTCAACCACCAGGATCCCCTTTTCCCCAGACACGACGATGCCACGCACGGCTAAGCGTGGGTGCTCGGGGTCCGTGGTGTCGCACTCCGAGCACCCACGCTTAGCCGTGCGTGGCATCGTCGTGTCTGGGGAAAAGGGGATCCTGGTGGTTGAGCCGATGCCAAGTGTTTGGGCCTTTAAGGCCCCTCGGCGGAGGCAACACTCCACTTTGGCCCACGCTTCCCATAGACGGCACCTCCGGGCTGACCCACCCGGGGGAAATCGGCAGTCGCCTTTTCCTGTCCTCCCCTCTATCTTTCACTTTCCTGTCATCTATCCTACAACTCTCCTGTCCTCTACTCTCTTCTTGGTTTTTTCCTGCCGAGGCCGACTCACCTGTGCAAAATGTGCCTCAAATGAACATGCCACTGACAACTGCCAAACTGAACCAAACCTTTGCGTAAACTGTGAGGGCAACCACCCAGCATACTCAAGATCCTGCCCAACATGGAAGAAAGAAAAAGAAATTGTAACCTTAAAAGTCACTGAGAACATTGCATTCGGAGAGGCGAGAAAGCGGCTTTCATTGGTCCAAAGCCCAACTTACTCCGTTGTGACGCAACAGGGCGCAGCGTCACAGCGTGCTTCGGCACCCGCCCAGGTCACAGGCAGTGACCCTGGTGTGGAGCCATCCGCGCCCACGGTGGCTGCAGCTGGCGCTGCTCCACCACCCCCAAAGCAGGCTTCGCGACCTTCCAGGTCTGCGGGGCCCAAGGCCTCTTCTCACACGGGGAGGCCTACTTCAAGCGTTCCGGTGTGTTGTCCGCGGTCATCCAGCGTATCTGAGGACGCGATGGACACGACAACACAGGTTAGTCCTGTGCCGTCATGTGAAAGACGGCGGGACTCCTTAGAGCGTGCAAAAAAGGACAAGCCCCGAATCACGGGGCCAAAAACAACGTAGTCTCTATTTCACTCGTATAGCTTAAGATGGCTTTTGTAATAAACTGGAATTGCAGGGGACTGCTTAATAACTTAACCGACATAAAAGACATTTTAGCAACATATTCACCTGTGGCCTTATGTCTGCAGGAAACAAACCTGAGTCCTCTACATGTGAATATTCTTAAAAAATACAGTCTTCCGCCGTGATCGAGAGCAGGCATGCAGGCTCTCGGGCGGTGTTGCCATCATAGTTAAAAACAATATTGCAGCTCGTGAACATAGGCTCAAAACTCCGCTAGAAGCAGTAGTTGCCACACTTATCACGTATAAAACAATCACAATTTGCAGTATTTCTATAGAGCCACACTTAAAAATAACACTCTATGATATCGAAGACATTTTCAGCCAACTGCCAGATCCATGCGTAGTAGTTGGCGATTTTAACGCCCACTCTTCTTTCTGGGGCAGCGAAAAAACTGACACGAGGGGCCAAATTTTAGAAGACTTTATTCTGTGCAATAATATCTGCTCACTTAACACTGGAAAACCCACTTACTGCTCCCCGAGCTCCGGTAAAATGAGTTTTATTGATTTATCTTTCTGCTCATCATCGATTTTTAGCGATTTTAAATGGGATGTCTTAGATAATCCGCATGGAAGTGATCACCTACCTACAACAATCAGTCTAACATCATCACCATCTATAATTCAAACCAAACCAAGATGTTGGAAGCTGCATTTAGCAGACTGGAAGCTTTTTAAAGAGAAAGCCGACTTAGGAAAACTATTTGCCGAAGATTTTAATGTCGACGAGTTAAATGAAAGATTTACCTCTTGTATTTTAGCCGCCGCACGCCAAGCCATCCCTCAATCATCTGGAGTTGTGAGACAGAACTGTAAAGTGTGGTGGACAAAAGACTGCAGGGAGGCAAAGAAAAAGCAAAATAAGGCGTGGAGTATATTTCGCAGGTACCCCACACAAGAAAATCTCCTAATTTTCAAAAAGGCTAGAGCTAAAGCGCGCTATGTACGTCGTACTGCTGAAAAAGCTTCATGGCAGCTTCATGGCAGTCATATAACATCCAAGGATATGTGGGCACAAGTAAATAAATTAAATGGCAAGTACTCCCCGTTTACAGTTCCTCTCCTTGCAGACCCAAATACCCAGACAAGCATTCAAGAGCAAGCGGACATTTTAGGTGAACATTTTTTCATGGTATCTAGCTCATCACATTATTCAGAATCATTTTTAAAGTATAAAAGCCAAGCAGAAAGACAGAAATTACCTACTACTGGCAGCGTTCACGAATCATACAACAGTCCCCTTACACTACAAGAAATAAACACAGTTCTCTCTTCCTACAAACGTACAGCACCAGGCCCAGATGAAATACACTATCAAATGCTAGCCCATCTTTCTGAATCCTCAGTTGAAGCACTCTTAAAATTTTTAGCAAGGTATGGATGTCAGGAGAAATACCGCAGGCCTGGAAGAAAGCCATTATTGTTCCGTTACTGAAACATGGAAAGCCACCAACATCCCCAAGCAGTTATAGGCCCATAGCACTAACGAGTTGTATTGCTAAATTGTTTGAAAGTGTTCTAAATATCAGGCTCATGTTTACACTTGAATCTCGCAAATTTCTCGACACCCGCCAATGTGGATTTAGAAAAGGATGTTCGACAACTGATCATCTTGTGCGCTTGGAAAATACGGTACGAGAAGCATTTATACGCAGACAACACTGCCTTGCCGTATTTTTTGATTTAGAAAAAGCTTATGACACGACGTGGAGGTATGGAATCCTACGTGACCTGGGAGACCTTGGCATCCGCGGCAGAATGTTAAAATGCTTGAAAGAGTTTTTGTCCGACCGTTCTTTCCAAGTTCGTCTCGGTGCTACTCTGTCAAAACGTTTCACTCAGGAGAATGGTGTCCCTCAGGGGTGCATCTTGAGTACCACGCTGTTTATAGTAAAAATGAACTCCATAGTAAAAATAATCCCAACAACCATCATGCATTCAGTCTATGTCGATGACCTACAAATAGCATGTACATCCTCTAATGTATCAACGTGTGAGAGACAAATTCAATTAACAGTGAATAAACTAGCGACATGGGCAGATAGAAATGGTTTCAGGTTCTCTGCACAGAAATCAATAGCCGTTTTATTCTCACTTAGACGAGGTTTGCAAGTGGACCCTACAGTTTACCCCGCAGGGGGCACCTGTTAAAGCAGGTGTTTGTGTGTTTTGTGCGACACCACGGACCCCGAGCACCCACGCTTAGCCGTGCGTGGCATCGTCGTGTCTGGGGAAAAGGGGATCCTGGTGGTTGAGCCAATGCCGAGTGTTTGGACCCTTAAGGCCCCTCGGTGGAGGCAACACACCACTTTGGCCCACGCTTCCCATAGACGGCACCTTCGGGCTGACCCACCCGGGGGAAATCGGCAGTCGCCTTTTCCTATCCTCCCCTCCATCTTTCACTTTCCTATCCTCTTTCTCAGAACTTTCCTGTCTTCTCCTCCCTTCTCGCTTTTTCCTTTTTCCTGGCGGCGAGGGTTAACCTTGTGTGGCTAACCACCCTGCGTTACGCCGTATTTGGTTATAGTCAGAGTGTACAGCTGACGTGGCCAGGACTCTTTGTACAAGCTCCTTTCCCGTCCCCTTGTTGGGCTCCATGGTGGGTGGCTGCCACTTTGGCCGAAAAATATCACATTTTATGGCTGCTTCTCTTTCTGGAACTGATCGCCCTCTCAAAAGAGGGCGGACCGATGTAACCCATGAATTTTTTCAAAAAAACAAAGAAGTTTTCCCAAAGTACTATGTGATACATAGTGAAGAAGAGCAAAAATCAGCGAGAATTATCTCCCCATTCATAGTTGAGAAATCACTGACAAGTGCACTAGGTACAGGTTACAAGGTGAAAAAACTGGCAAGTGGAGACCTACTGCTTGAATTGAAAGACTACATGCAATACTTGAAACTGTCCAACATTGAGTGTATCGGGGACATACCTGTCTCGATCACTGCTCATCGATCACTGAACACTGTCCGAGGTGTGATTTCAGAAAATGATTTCATACACTTGACAGAAAAAGAACTGTTAGAAGGACTTGCTGATCAGAACGTTGTAAATGTCCAGAGGATTAAGATAAGAAAAGAAAACAAAGAAATCCCGACAAAGCACATTGTCCTTACATTTGCTTCCAGTGCTCTCCCTGACACCATTGAAGTAGGCTACCTGAAGATAAGTGTAAGACATTATATACCGAACCCTAGACGATGCTTTAACTGCCAGAAATTCGGCCACGGCTCACAGAGTTGTCGCGGTCGCCGAACTTGTGCGAAATGCGCTTCAAAAGAACACTCAACTGATGAATGCACCGAAACCACATTGCAGTGTGCTAACTGTGAAGGAGAACACCCTGCTTATTCAAGGTCTTGCCCCACGTGGAAAACTGAAAAAGAAGTAATCACTATCAAAACAAAAGAAAACTTGTCATATAAAGAAGCGCGACAAAAACTGGCCACTACTCCTGCTTTTCAGTTCACTGCAAAACCAAGTTATTCTGGTATGGCACAACAGCGCGGGGTGCCACACCAACATATAGCACCTGCCCAGGCCACACAGAGTGAGCCTCGGGCAGGGCTACCCGCGCCCCAGGTGGAAGTGGCTCATGCTGCTCCCCCACCTCCATCTCAAAAGAAGGCTATGCAGCCCTCCGGGTTGACAAACCTGAAGGTCTCTCCTCATGAGGCGAGGCCTAACACGAAAGAACACTTATCTGGGGCGCGCTCCTCCGCTGCCTCTGAAGAGGAGGCAATGGATACGAGCCCCGGTAGGGCTGTGCCTTCGACGTCAGACGGACGACGGCACAGCTTAGACCGTCAAAAAAAAGACAGGCCCCGAGTCGTTGGGCCAAAAAAAAACCTAAGCTAGTTTTTCACATTTTTCATAAAATAAGATGGCTTGTATAATACATTGGAATTGTAGAGGACTACTAAATAATTACAGCGACATAAAGGACATCCTGGCTACATTCTCCCCATTGGCTTTGTGTCTCCAGGAAACCAACTTAGGTCCTCAGAACAAAAATTTCCTTAAAAATTATAAAATCATCCGCCGGGACCGGGAGCTGTCCAGCAGACTCTCGGGTGGTGTAGCCATCGTCGTGAAAACTGGAATCGCTGCTCAGGAGCTGACTCTTAATACCAGACTTGAAGCGGTAGCAGCCACATTATTAACACATAAAACCATCACAGTATGTTCAGTATACCTCCAACCACACATGAAGATAACACTAGATGATTTAGAAGACCTTTTACAACAGCTTCCCGAGCCGTATCTTTTAGTTGGTGATTTTAATGCTCATTCGTGTCTTTGGGGCAGCGAGCAAACAGATACTCGTGGTCAGCTTATAGAAGATTTTATTTTATGCAGCAATGTGTGTCTCCTAAACTCTGGCAATCCAACATACTACTCCCCAGCCACAGGCAAAGCGAGTTGTTTAGATCTGTCTTTTAGTTCACCTTCTATTTTTACAGATTTTAAATGGGAAGTTTTAAATAATCCGTACGGAAGCGACCATCTTCCTGTCATGATCAGCTTATCATCCTCACCATCAGTCATCCCGACAAAACCCAGGCGGTGGAAACTGCATTTAGCTGACTGGTCTTTGTTCAGGCAAGAAGCCAGTCTAAATGAAATTTATTCAGAGAAAATTGATATAGACAAAATGAATGAAATATTTACAGCATGCATTCTTGCGGCAGCACGTCTATCCATTCCCCAATCCACAGGAGTAGTGCACCAAAACCACAAAGTCTGGTGGACACAGGACTGTAAAGAAGCCAAAAAAGAACAAAATAAAGCCTGGGGTATTTTTCGGAGATACCCAACATATGAAAATCTGACAGTTTTTAAGAAAGCAAGAGCCAAAGCTCGATATATTCGTCGTAATGCCGAAAAAAAATCATGGCAGAAGTATGTTACATCTATAAACAGCTCCACAACATCAAAAAAAATGTGGGAACAAATTCATAAACTAAATGGCAGCTTCTCCCCATTCACAATTCCAATCCTCACAGCTCCTAATACACAGACAAGCATCGAAGAACAAGCTAATATATTAGGTGTGCATTTCCACAAAATTTCGAGTTCTGCACACTATACAAAAACATTCTTAAAGTACAAGGACAGGATTGAAAAATATAGACTTCCTACGAGGGGCAGCACGAACACACCTTACAATAGGCTGATTACGCTGCAAGAACTGAAAGATGTTCTCGCTTGCGGTAAAAAAACTGCACCTGGTCCTGATGAGATTCATTATGAGATGCTCGCCCATCTATCAGAAGCATCTGTAGAAGCGCTTCTAAAGTTTTTTAACAAAATCTGGGTACTAGCTAAAATACCGGAGACTTGGAAAAGAGCCATAATTGTGCCGTTCCTAAAACCCGGCAAGCCGCCGACCTGTCCTGGGAGTTACAGGCCTATAGCCCTAACTAGTTGTTTAGCAAAATCTTTTGAAAGTATTTTAAACACTAGATTAACCTATATTTTAGAATCAAGTAAACTTCTTAATATTCATCAGTGCGGTTTTAAGAAAGGATGCTCAACTACGGACCACCTAGTACGCCTCGAAAACACTGTCCGCGAGGCGTTTATACATAGACAGCATTGTCTCGCTGTTTTCTTCGATCTAGAAAAAGCATATGATACAACTTGGAGATTCGGCATCCTACGTGATCTAGCAGCTTTGGGCATCCGTGGTCGAATGCTCAGTGTTTTAAAAGACTTTCTTTCACATCGTTCATTCCAAGTGCGCCTCGGTACCACCTTGTCGACAAGCTTCATTCAGGAGAATGGGGTACCTCAGGGGTGCATTCTAAGCACAACGCTTTTTGTTGTAAAAATCAATTCCATTACCAATGAAATCCCAAATTCCATTATGTGTTCACTCTACGTAGATGACCTCCAGATAGCCTGCACCTCTTCCAATATATCAACGTGTGAGAGACAAATACAAATAACAATAAATAAACTAGTGGCATGGGCCGACAAAAATGGGTTTCAGTTTTCCCCCCAAAAGACGGTGGCAGTTATGTTTTCACTCAAACGGGGTATTCAGAACAACCCTGTCTTGCACTTAAATAGAACCGAATTACCAGTTAAAGAAGAGCACAAATTCCTAGGCATTACTTTCGATAAAAAACTCACATTTCTACCTCACATAAACACACTAAAAAAGAAAGCCTCAAAATCTCTTAACATACTGAAAGTTCTTTCGCGGAAACATTGGGGTTCCGACAGGGCATGTCTTTTACATGTATACCGTTCTGTTGTACGCTCCCGCGTGGACTATGGGAGTATAGTGTACGGTTCAGCTAGGCCTTCATATCTAAAAAAACTGGACCCTGTACATAACTTAGGTCTGCGCCTTGCATGCGGTGCATACAGAACATCCCCTATAAGCAGCCTGTATGTAGAAACAAATGAGCCTTCACTGGAAGACAGACGAATAGCCCTCACGTGTGCTTACATTCTAAGAATAAGGTCACAGAAAAAACACCTCTGTTATCCAGTTGTCACAACTTGCCCCTCTCGATTAATTTTCACAAATAAACCCAAAGCAACAAGGCCACTGATCATGCGATTCGAAAGCATGTGCAGTGAGTTGCAGGTCCTGGACACCTTGCCTGATGTCGCACAAAACAACAGCCCTCTACCTCCATGGTACAGTCTTCCTGAAATCTGTGACCTCACTCTCACACAGTTTCCAAAAACCAAAACCCCACAAGAGCACATTATTCAGGAATTCCTAAATTTGCAGGAAAAGTACAAAAACTTCACAGACTTTTATACCGATGGATCTAAAACTGCTGTGTACACTGGAAGTGCAGTTGTGCAAGGAGATTCTGTGGAAATCATAAGACTTCCACACTGTGCGTCTATTTTCACTGCTGAATCCTATGCCATTTCTGTTGCCGTAGAGAAAATATTAAAAGAGAATGTCATAAACAGCATTATATTTACAGACTCTCTAAGTGTTCTCACAGCTCTAAATTCCAGAAATGCAGCTGCTCCTTTACTTGGAAACATAATACACAATATAGCAACAGCCATAGCTCGAGGATACAACGTAAAATTCTGCTGGGTCCCGAGTCACGTGGGCATTAAAGGCAATGACAGAGCAGACACATGTGCTGCTGAAGCCCGCGACAAGCAAATAAAGAGCATAAGCATACCTTACAAAGACTGTACGAAACTTGTACATCTCAAATTAAAAGAAAAATGGCAGTCTGCCTGGGACAGTGAAGTGGGAAATAAACTACACTTGGTAAAGCCCATTTTGGGAGAATGGATGTCGTGCCGGCATAAGGAGCGTTTTATAGAAGTGATCCTATGCCGTCTCCGCATTGGACACACGCACCTGACACACAATTTTTTGTTGAAAAAAGAAGAGAAACCACGATGCGAAAAATGCGGAGAGGAACTAACTATTAACCACATTTTTTTCACATGCGCAAGTCTTGAAAGGATAAGAAAAAAATTTTTTGCAAAGTTTTACAAAGAATACATTCCTTTTCACCCTAAACTGATTTTAGATGATGATGGACTTGTTGATTTATCTTGTGTTTTTAGTTTCATAAGGGAAGCAAATGTTTTACACAAACTGTAGGAAAAAATGAAACATACGTCACTAAGAGAAACTGAAACCTCGTGCTAAGCACATCATGGTGTTGGCAGCTTAAGCGCCATTGGATCTAAAACAACCCAAGCTTTTAAAAGGAGATTTTTAAACAAATTAGTTTTTAACACACTCATTTTCCCATTTCTTGCAAAACAAAACTTTCACCTTGCTCGTGGCGCATGATAGCCTTAGTTGCTTATGCGCCAAAAAACCCAACACAACACAACACAAAACAACGACCCTACAGTTTACCTCAATGACATTGCTCTCCCAGTAAAACACGGACATAATTTTCTAGGCATTACTTTCGACAGAAAGCTTACTTTCCTCCCCCACATAAACACCCTTAAAAAGAAAGCCTCCCAATCTTTAAATATACTTAAAGTGCTGTCACGTAAACGCTGGGGATCCGACAGGACATGCCTTCTGCAGATTTATCGTTCAGTTGTACGTTCGAGCTTGGACTACGGTTGCATAGTCTACGGTTCCGCAAGACCCTCATACCTAAAACGACTAGACCCAGTCCACAACCTAGGTCTGCGTCTTTCGACCGGGGCATACAGGACGTCGCCTGTGCGAAGTCTGTATGTAGAAACCACCGAACCATCTCTTGAGGACAGAAGAACCATGCTAACTTGTTCATACATTCTTAAGATCCGTTCGCTACCAACACACCTCTGCTACCCCATAGTAACAAAGTGCCCGTCCAGAACCCTGTTCAACAACAAACCGCAAGCAGTCAGACCCCTCCTCCTCCGCTTTGAACAGATGTGCGAAGAAATAAAAATACTCGATACACTCCCCGACATTGCACAATGCCCTGATCCATTACCCCCTTGGTATAAATTTCCCTGTGTATGCGACCTTACTTTAACACAGTTTGACAAACAACAAACTCCACACGAACACATATTACAAGAATTCCTGACATTAGAGGAAAAATACAAAGACCACAATACATTTTATACCGATGGTTCTAAAACGACCTCATATGTTGGTAGTGGTGTCGTAGAAAACAATCGCCAGAAAACAGTTAGGTTGCCCAATTGTGCATCAGTGTTCACTGCAGAAAGTTATGCCATATCCATAGCTGTGAAAAAAATAATAAAATGCAATATTGAAAAGAGTATAATCTACACTGACTCCCTCAGCTTAATCACAGCATTACACTCTAAATATGCAACAGAACCTTTAGTGGGAAAAATAATACATTCTATAACATCAGCCGAAACACGAGGTTACAAAATTAAATTCTGCTGGGTACCTAGCAATGTCGGAATCGTAGGTAACGAGACAGCTGACGAATGTGCAGCAGCTGCCCGAAAAGCAAAAATAGAAAAAGTAAATGTACCACGCAAAGCTTTTTTGAAATTCATACAAAAAAAGCTCAGGGAAAAATGGCAAGCCTCATGGAAAAATGAAATAAACAACAAACTACACGTGAAACCAGTTGTCGAAGAATGGAAGTCATGCAGTCACCAGAAACGCTTCATGGAGGTAATATTATGTTGCCTTCTAATAGGACACACGCATCTTACTCAGTTTCATTCTCAAAAAAGAAGATGAACCCATATGTGAAGACTGTGGACATGGACTGACGATAAACCACATTTTAATTTCATGTAAAAAACTCGAAAAGCTACGGAAAAAGCATTTCACTCAATTTTACACCGAACAGATACCATTCCATCCATCACTTCTAGGAGAGAATTCAATTGTAGACATTTCATGTGTTTTTAGTTTCTTAGAAGAAACATCTTTCCTGAACAAGCTATGATATCTTAACACTTTATTCCTTCTCAAACATAATATACCTTGTGCTTGGCGCATGATAGCCTGAGTTGCTTATGCGCCATAAAACAGAACACAACACACACAGGCAGCAATGTCCAGCATTGAAATTCAGAAGGTTAATCAAGACATCCTGAAATCGAAGCATCAACAGTAAACACGCAGAGCCCCCCCCCCAGTCGTTAATTTTAAAGCATGCCCCTTTATGCTCACCGCCACATGTAATCAACTAGGCCAAACAAATGCTCTGGCAAAACACGTACCGTTGGACAGTTCAAGCGGCTCCGCTCGCATTGTACCGAGCAACGTTGCGACGCTCGCTAAGCACCCTGTTTGGGTGACTGTGTGGTGCCTGCGGTGACTGTCAAATGGATTTTGCAACCGCGTTGACAAGTGCGACGCTGCTGCCCCAATGCGCTCCAGTTCCTCCGTGAGATGGCTGGCTGGCGCGCAGCCGCCTCCTGGGGAAAAAAAAAGCGAATCAGCGTTAGTGCTATAATTTTTTTTTGCCTACACTTGTTCATAGTGCAAGCCATTGTGAGCACCATATCCTCTAGAGATATGTGGCCACATTAAGCAAATTCCAAGCCGGCATGTGTATGATATTTCAGTCAACCGAAAAGCAAGCTAACACGGCTGAGGCGCAATAGTGCCGCATATAAAAACGCCTAAACAGTAGCTTTACGGCAAAAAGAAAAAGCAAACTCACCTGTCGCAAACACTCCCTTGGTGTCATCGGCCTTCGCCTTTTTCCACTTTTCTTTTAAATTGTCCCAGCATTTGCGGAGTTGGTCGACTGTTCAAAAACTGATGTTGGACCGGCAGTTAACTCGTCTGTGATCTGCTTCCAGGTTTTCTTTTTTCTGTCCAGGGAAACTGCATCTGTTTTTTTATTTTCCAAATCGCCTGGTACTTTGTGGCAAGTTCAATAAGCACGCTTCTTCTGTGAAGTTTACCCTCTTTTTCGGCTCCATCTACGAACACTATGCACAAACTGTTTGCAGAACCCAAAACAAATACGACGCAGAGGGCACAAATGAAAGAAAAGAAATCCAGACAAGAAAAAAAGCGTCCGCCTATGTCGAAAACCAACTCGTAAAGAAAGGGCCGACATGAAATCAACAAAGGAGTTATTGTGACGGCTATACTGCATGGTGGCCGGCCGAAGAGTAAAAACATCAAAATGAGAATATCATTTGCCCAACTTTAGTGATGCTTACTTCTAAGCGTACAAGCAGTAATATATTTCTTTATGCTTTGTCGTAGGAATAAATTATACGTTTATTCCCAGATGATTCAAGCATAAAAACGTGCAAAGCCTCGCTCCCATATCACATGCACATTCGTATAAGAGCGCCTTTGGCAAGGCGCCCTCAAAAGCATGTAAGGCTGGTTTATGAAGCATACTTCAGCCTTTTTTTACAGTTCACTTTACACCATCCTTGCCGAAAGACCGCTTAGCGCGTTAAGGAAAGGAGTGTTTGTGAATACGGCGGTAAGTAGTTCACAATGTCGCCGTGAGCGATGTTCGGCAACAGGCTGGCATCAGAGTTTTGGGCGAGTCGGTCAGACATTTCTTCAAGGTATACTGCGCACACACAAACAAGGATGAGAAGGGTACACAACAAGCGCAGTCGCGACTGAAATTCATATGGAAGGAAACATCTTATATGCCTTCAAGGGTCATATCTAATCCCATGTGCAGTTCAGAAATCTGCCTTCTTTTTCATAAAAGTTGATTGAACGGTCGCTCACACAATCATCCCCACGCTTACCAATGAAAAACGCCTAGGCAAGTTCACGTGCGACCTGGTCTCTGCTTCTATTTAAAATTTTTTTCTTTAGCCTTGCACTGCAGCGCTTGTCCGGGAGCTACACGTGACAAGCCATGCCTACCTTTGCTGAATTCAACCCTCTCTTATCCCTGTATTCACAAACCTACCTTTCTTTTAACTTTCGTCTCCCGGCGCTTTTCATCGCCTTAAACTGTTTCATGAACTATACTTTTGAAGCAATCAATCCTTTCCTTATGCGCCTTGGGCAAAAAAGTTAAGGTCAGGGCCGACCTACCTTAAGCTCTCCTTTTCAACATGGCGGCTTACGATGCGATAGACAGCCTGAGCGAGTTCCTGGAGTTCTACGCCCGTGTCGAAGAAGTAGAGGAGTAGAGCATATGTGTACGCTCCACCGGCGAGGCGAATGATAAGAGACCGCCAAAATCCTATGGAAGTGTTTGGAGAGCTCGAGTTCACGTGCCGCTGCCGCTTTTCGAAGCGAGCTGTCCTACGCCTACTGGATATGCTACCCTTCCATGCGAGCGTCGACCAACGTGGCAATCCCCTGCCACCGCTCCTCCAGCTTCTGGTCGGGCTCCGATTCTACGGAGCCGGGTGCTTCCAGATCGTGACCGGTGATCTCGTTGGCATTTCCCAGCCCACCGTGACGCGGGTCATCGGAAGAGTGTCGCGAACGATCGCAGCAACCCTATTCTCTGCTCTCGTGAAATTACCAAGTGCTGCTCAAGCTCCTGCTGTAATGCTTGCATTCTACAAAATTGCAAAATTCCCCAGTGTGACAGGCTGCATAGACTGTACCCACGTGTCAATCAAAAGCCCAGGAGGAGAAAACGTGGAAGTTTTCCGAAATAGAAAAGGATATTTTTCCTACAATGTGCAGGTAAGTGCAAATAGCAGTGTATTTACTATCGGGTGAATCGTGTTGACCCGTGCCGCGGTAGTCAACACGGGGCGCTCGACTGCTGAGCCAGAAGTTGCAGGTTCAATACAAGCCATTTCGGGGCGATAGAAAATTTGATCGGCCGGAGGCAGCGCTAGCCGTGCGTACGTACGTACGAGCGCGTCCAGCACAGCGGCGTACCTCTCCCATGCTTCGTCTTCGTAGCACCTGGCTGGGAGCGGCGAACTGAACTATACGCTGTTCTTGCGCCGTTCTGCGACACGAACTCGTGGGCATGACTAGCGCTGCCGGAATGCGGCCCAAAACGCTTCATATTTTAAAGGGGAAAATACATTATAAAAATGAACCTTTTTGTTGGTGCATTCTTTGGTTACATGCCTTGGATATGGTAACTAGACATATTTATAGCTAACCTTACAAAGGTTGTATGTTCCTGCTCACATCGTGTACAAACGCTGAAAAAGTGCTAGTAACGAAACAAAATTGGTAGCACCTCATTTTACCTAGGTAACCTATATTGCCATTATGGTCCATAGCGCAGCAAGAACTCAAGGGACAAACGCAAGCGCTTGTGTTCTTGCTGCACTATGGACCATAATGCTACAACCTTCAGCCTACAACCTTCAGCCTGTTAAGCTATATTACCAGCTTTTATTAGCTCTTTCTGATGTTGTGTCCCATGCAAGCAGTGTAAGCCAGTGGGAATATCAAACAGCGATAAATGCTTGGCATGTAACTATTTCTCGTGACCTGTGAAAGAAAACACTGCATCACATGTTTTGGGTATGTGTCATAGCTTAATATTGCATTGTTTATGATTGTTCACGTTTTTATACCCCATCTCAGGCCATTACAGGACCGAATTTAGAGTTCTTTGACGTTGTGGCGAGTTGGCCTGGGTCAGCTCATGACAGCCGCATCTTTGAAAGCAGCAGTGCCTGTGTCCAATATGAGAGTGGGAGCATGCCTGGCCTCCTGCTTGGAGACCAGGGGTATGCCTGCCGCTCATATCTCATGACACCAACAAGAGACCCAGGACAGGCAGGCAGCCCTGAACACAAGTAAGCTTATTTGACCAATGGTCTTTGCTGTTAACTGATCCATAAAAAAAAATAAACGTCGTGCATAAAAAAAACTCGTGCTTTGGATGATGGCCTTTGCAGCCTATGTGCCATTAAACCCCACTAAACTAAACCCAAAATAATCCAGAAAGATTTCCACACAAAAAGATGAACATATCAAACAACTGAAGTGTGTGAAAATAGGATTATTTATTTCCAACTTTAACCATTCAACTGAGTGAAGTGTTGTACTGTTTTGCAGCATGTTCTTTTCTCCCATCTGTGTTGGTATGGTTGTAACTAAAATGGCACATCGGGCTCAGTTTACTCTACTTTAACTTGCAAGCAAACAATCCATATAAATGACTGCATACAAATGAAAATGCAACATTGCTGAAATAAATGAAACCATATACTCAACCTCTCGCCTTATTACGAAAGTCGTTGTACCTGTATGAAGAAAAGGAAATAATACAAGTCTCAAATCAAGACGAAACACAGTTGAAAGGGCATTTGGGATTTGGAAAAGGAGATTTCCGTGCCTGGATATGAAGCTGCAAATTAAAACGACAACACCCATCGTGATAACAGCATGTGCCGCTCTACATAACTTGAGCCGCCTACTCAGTGAACCTTGCCCGCCTGCACCACAGCAGCCTCCTCCGGCCAACCACAATCAGCCATCGGGTCACCTCCAGTCATCAGATGGTTTCAGAGCACGCTCAAGACTCATTCAAGAGCATTTTGCGTAAGGAAATGCCAAGCAGTCACTGGAACCTGCAGAATCCATGCAGCCTATATATATTTCGTTTTGCATGCTGTTCGCAGCACAGTGATAGGTAAAAGCGATTTACACTCTCCTATGTAACTGTCAGCGATAGGAGCACAATCGTTTAGTGGCTGTGTGGATGCTCACTAGTGAGACCATTTGTGTGCTAAAGCTAGTAACAATGACTGAAATGGCACCTGACACAGCAGAATTCCTATGAAACAAATGGACCAAAAGTATGTTTGATAACAAAAATGAGTTTTTATTGCTCATTAAGCTTCGCTCAAGTAGCTGAAGCTTTGCCTTCTTGATCTGCATGGTAAGCTTGTGTCGGTGTACTTGTCCTCTTAGGACTTTCATGCGAAGCAGATGCTTTTTTTTTCCTCCCGTTGTCTTCTGCAATGGCGAGTAAACGTGCCTGAAGTTCTGCCTCACCAAACGCAGTGGCGTTGCGCTTTCGGGCCTGTGGCACCTCTGCAGGTGGAAGCACCGGGGATGGTGCGACTGGGGGTGGCACCACTTGGGGCGAGACACCTTCAGATGAGGCCACTTGCCGAGAAACCGTGGCAGGACATGTCGATGGATGATCCGCAAGGCCACCTGTTCCATCGGCTTCACATTCTGTACTTGGTTCGCCCTCCTCCATCTGTGTGCCGTCGGGAAGGTCATTGTCTTCCCAGTCAGCTTCTGCAAAGATATTAGCTACTTTTATACCAGACCGCACCTTTACTTCTGGGTTTTGCTGCAAAGGACCAGCACCAATGGCAAAGAGAAATGTGCTGCCACAAATAGTAGCTCGTAAAAACAGTGATGCAATAGACAGAACTGCTTAACACGGGAATAAAGGAATGGAAGTAATTTGATATGGTTTTAGAGTGTACAAGCAAATGAAAAAAAATAGATATGGAAGTGTGAAAACCAAACATAGCAATAAAATAAAGGAACGTGGTCAACTCAATTTCAGATGTACAGTAAACTCAAGCACTTCAAACGTGCAGTGATGCACCAGACAAGCGATTCTGTTGCCAGTGTCTGTCTGCCCTTGTCTCTGTGCACTCTTACATGACCTCCAATGTAAAACTACCTCACCCGACAGTCTATGCTCTTGGGCTACAAAGTGTGACAGGAGCTCAAGCCCATACTGTTTCAAAATGTGCACATTCTAGAATAAAGTGAAAAGGGGGCCACTCAGCTCAGCAAAAAACACACGAAAGCTTACCATTCAGCTCTTGTGTCGTCTGTAGGAGGGCCATTACAGCAGGGGTGTAGCTGTCTCTGCTACAAACGTCGGCGCTGTGGCGCCCACGGTCACTGTCATAAATGTTATCTACTCTCACATTCATGTGAGAGGCCACAGCACCAACCCGTTGCAGCTCATCAGTCATTTGGCTGCACTGCGGGCTCCCACCACCTGGAAACGTTCATGTTTTACACGGTTAGCAGCCTCATGGAAGCATCTGCCACAAACATTGTGACACAAACACATCTGCCTCAATGCAGCGATGTGGTTGCAGAATATCATGCATAGTTATGTGTTTTTGTTCAAGCAGTAGCAACACTGATAAAATTCACCGGCATAAATGCTGCTTGCATTCATTCAATCACCTGACATAAGTTTCTTGAATGTACAGCCCGAAACAAGTTGTACAGAAGGAGGTATCACTGCGATAGACTGAACCAGAACCTTCTTATTGGCAAGTACAAATTGGTGTGAAAATATGCAGGACAAAAAAGCAATCGGAGATGTTCACCCTAGCAATTTATGCTGTACCACGTCTTAAAACTGGTCATGCCTGGCTACCACTGCGTCCTTCCAGACCTGTCGCTATGCAGTCATCCAGTTTTTATTCTGACGTGCTGCCTGGCGGCGGCCATTAGAGACAATCGGGCACTGTTCAGCCAACAAGCAACAATCTCGTTCTGCCGACTTAGCTCGATCACTAGAGATCGCATCCTGCCAAGAAAAAAACCAGGCGCTTACACATTTAACGTATACACGCAACGGCCTTTTATCTGATCGCGCTCTCTCGTGTATGTAATACGATAACCAGCAAAGCAAATACAACGGCACAGCTGTGAAGACCGGAGCGATCAGACAAGATGAAGCGGCAACCACGAAGGACGCATCTTGTGGCAGATGCGAACAGAATTTAAACGCCCGTCAGCTCTGAATTCTCAAGGCCAGATAAGCAGCGTTGTGCTCATAGCCGCTCGTGTCCGTCATCTGCCGTTTCATACGTACCGAAAGAAAAACAGAGCGTGCAAAAATACCTGTAGCGAAAACCTCGCGGGAATCGGCGGCCTTTTCTCCACTTCTCCTTCAAGTTGTCCCAGCTTTTCTTCAGTTGTTTCTCTGTCCTCTTCGACACTCCATGCCAGCTATTGAATTCTTTCTCAATTGCGAGCCAAGCTGCCCGCTTCCTCCTCGCTCTCACGGCATCTGTTTTTTTTTTGTTTTCAACTACCGGCTTGTGTTTTTCCAACAGCTCCAGTAGAATTGCCCGCTCTTGCTCAGTGAAATTAACTTTTTTTTTTTCCATTTTCTGATAGAAAAAGTACTGATAACAATTAACCGGATAGACGAAAAAGGAAAGTCTAGCACGTGCGAAGATGCAGGGTTTAAAAACAAACAAACGACATGGACGGTCGAAGTAGCAAGCATGGAGCAAGTGACGCTATACTGACGGCTTGCGCGTTGTGGCCAGACTGAACAGAGATGTCACCAATATAAGCCGCTAAAGCATGGCTAAAGCAATACCGCTGGCTGCGAGACTGTTTAGATTGTTTTAAAATCGCTCATTTGCATTTTTTAAACCTCTGTTTGTAAATAAATTACCTAATACGTGTGTATTCTTTAGATTGTTGAGCGCAAAATTTCATAGCCTCGATCCCATGCTACTTTCTTAACCAGAAAAGCGGTCCTTTTGAAAGGTTGCTTTGAGATGGAGTGCAGGGTCATTTCTGAAACCCGCGTCGTCCTTTTCTAATGCTGATACTTTTGGTCCTCTTCCGAAAGGTCGCCTTGTGTGTTAAGTTAAGGAGCATTCTTGAATATGGGGGTTAGTCCTCATAGAAAGCTGGTGTTCCCTTAAGTGGTCATTTAAACATCTGACCGATGTGTGCCCTTCCACAGGTTAGGGAGACCTCGTAAACAGTGCCCGTCCGACAACTAACATATGGGTTGGCATGACGCTTCACGCAGTCTTGCGTACGTTTCCCTTCGGACATGATAAACGGGCATATGGAGGCCAATTGCACGGTGCAGAAAGCACCACCGGCATGTCGTATCTTTTCGCCACATTCTTCAAGTTGTGGGAAACCCTGTGGAGGTAGGGCAGCACTGCAGGCCATCTTTTCTCTGACCTGCCACCTTCCTGGCACGGTCTGGCTTTCAGCTTCCGTAGGAGCTTCTCTGCCACAGTGGCAATGACAGAAATCGAGAACCCAGCTTTCACAAGCCTAATGGCCTGATTACTGAGGCTCGCATCTACCAGGTGCACGCAAGACTTATCCAAGGCTCCTTGCATACAATAAAAAGCGATGGCTCATTTCAGTCTTCGAATGTTCCGAACCAAATGGTTACAGGTCTTTCTTGGCTCGTGGTGAGTACATTCAAAATATGTGATCTGGCGTTTGTCAGGTTAATATCTAAAAACTAATTTTGTCATTCTCCAGAAGTTTGTGGGTCAAGGTTAGACCCTTCCCGTGTCTAAAAAAAGGATAAAATCTCTTCCAGTCACAGTGCGGGGTACATTAGGTTGATGTTTAACAAAAACCAAATAGTCATCAACATATCTAAAACCTTTCAGAATTACTTCGTCGTCAAAAAAGCGCGCCAGATCACAGTCAGTGACAGATAAAAAGAAGTTAGCCAGTAGTAGTTTAAGTTAATATTTATTTAAGTTTATATTTATTAGCATTGCAGTAGAGCAGTTTAACAAAATTTGGGTTCTAGGGAAATTGCCGGAAGCTTGGAAAAGGGCCATTATTGTACCATTCTTAAAACCAGGAAAACTGCCAACTTCTCCTAACAGTTATAGACCTATTGCTCTCACCAGTTGTCTAGCGAAATCTTTTGAAACTATTTTAAATACTAGATTAACCTCTGTTTTAGAATCTCATGAACTTATTGATATTCATCAGTGCAGTTTTAAGAAAGGGTGCTCAACAACTGACCACATAGTACGCCTTGAAAACACTGTCCGAGAGGCTTTTATACATAAACAGCATTGCCTCGCAGTTTTCTTCGATCTAGAGAAAGCCTATGATACAACGTGGAGGTACGGGATCCTGCGGGATTTAGCAGATCTAGGCATCCAAGGCCGAATGCTAAATTTTAAATAACTTTCTCTCACACCGTTTTTTCCAAGTCCGTCTCGGCGCCACCTTGTCTAGAAGCTTTGTTCAGGAAAACGGGGTGCCACAAGGGTGCATTCTAAGCACAACCCTGTTCGTTGTAAAAATGAATTCCATTTGCAGAGAAATCCCAAATTCTGTTATGTTTTCGCTCTATGTAGATGACCTTCAGATAGCCTGCACATCCTCAAACATACAAACATGTGAGAGGCAAATACAAATAACAATTAATAAACTAGCGAAATGGGCCGACAAAAATGGATTTCAGTTTTCCCCTCAGAAGACGGTGGCAGTTATGTTTTCGCTCAAGCGAGGCATTCAGAACAGCCCTGTCCTCCACTTAAATAAAAAAGAATTACCGGTGAAAACTGAACACAAATTTCTAGGCATTACGTTCGACAAAAAACTTACGTTTCTACCACACATAAATATACTGAAAAAGAAAGCTTTCAAATCTCTTAACATACTGAAAGGTCTTTTGCAGAAACGTTGGGGATCCGACAGGGCATGTCTTTTACATATATACCGCTCTGTTATACGCTTACGCTTAGACTATGGGAGCATAGTATATGGTTCAGCTAGACCTTGATTCCTTAAAAAATTAGACCCGGTACATAACTTAGGCATTCGCCTTGCGTGCGGAGCGTACAGAATATCCCCAATAAATAGTCTTTATGTGGAAACGAACGAGCCTTCACTGAAAGACAGACGAAATGCACTCACATGCGCTTACGTTCTCAAAATAAGGACACGAAAAAAACACATCTGTTACCCGATTGTCACAACTTGCCCCTCCCGAACAATATTCACAAATAAGCCTCAGACAACAAGACCATTGATTATGCGATTTGAAGACATTTGCCGTGAGCTCCATATTCTGGACACCTTGCCTGATGTCGCTCAAGAAAATAGGCCCCTGGCCCCATGGTACAACTTTCCAACAGTCTGTGACCTCACTCTTACACAGTTCAAAAAGAGCGAAACTCCTACATAACATATATTACAACAATATCACGCACTAAAAGAGAAATACAGCAAATGCACAGAGTTCTACACAGACGGATCAAAAACTGCCTCCTATGTGGGCTGCGCTGTAGTGGATCGGAACTCCGAAAAAATTATTCGACCTCCTCAATGTGCATCAATATTTGCAGCCGAGTGTTATGCTGTCCTGGTAGCTGTAGCAAAAATTGTGTACGAGGGCATCGAGAACAGTGTTATCTATACAGATTCACTGAGTGTACTCACAGCTCTAAACTCCAGAAATGCAGTCATGCCATTACTCGGTAACATAATACACGATGTAATAAAGATCTCAACCCAAGGACATAACATAATATTCTGTTGGGTTCCAAGCCACATGGGCATTGAAGGAAATGAGAGAGCAGACGTGTGTGCTGCTCAAGCAGGCAGGAAAGAAATAGAGAAAGTAAACATACCTTATAAGGATTGCATAAAGTTAATTAAACGAAAACAAAAGGATATATGGCAGTCTATATGGAATAACCAAGAAAGTAATAAATTGCACCTCGTAAAGCCCAAAATAGAAGAATGGGAAACAATCACTCAAGAACGCTTCATGGAGGTTACAGTATGCCGTCTGCGTATCGGGCACACACATCTCACACATAACTTTTTACTAATGAAACAAGATAAGCCTACGTGTGGAGAATGCGGAGAAGTGCTCACCGTCAACCACATCCTGATTACATGCCCAAAACTAGAGACACTACGGAGAAAGCATTTCACTATTTTTTATGATCGTGCCATCCCTTTCCATCCCAAATTACTTTTAGGAGAAAGAGCAATAATAAACTTAACATGTGTTCTTAGTTTTTTAAAAGAAGCAGACGGTCTGAATAAACTGTAAACTTTAACGAACCTTTTTCCCCTTTTTAAATAAGCACAGATTTTAACCTTGCTCTTGGCGCATGATAGCCTGAGTTGCTTATGCGCCAAAAAACCCCAATACAATACAATACAGCAGTAGTAGTAAAACTATTTATTTTAACAGAGGAGTTCGGGGCACGCAGGCCCCTGGGCCCCCGCACGGCCCCACTACACTCAAACGTTCATGTTCCTATGCTTCATGACGTCGGCAGCTCGGTCTGTGGCGGTCTTTTGCCGGACCGGGTCCTCGGAGCGTAGCAGGGTCTCCCATTCCTCCCGGGTAGTGAAGTGCTCCAGACCCCACGGGGGAGGATCCGCCGGGCATTGGAATAGAATGTGGGCGAGGGTGGCAGTGGGGTGGTTGCAAAGGGTGCAGGAGGGGTCGGTGAGAGTGGGGTGGTAACGGGACCTAACGTAAGGGGATGGGAGGGTCCGCGTCTGGAGGCGGCGCCATAGTGTTTGGTGGTGATTGCTGAGGGAGGAGTGAGGGGGGGGTAGATCTGTCTCTCGACCCGGTAGGCCTGAGTCATCTCTTTAAACGTGTGCATGCGCTCCCAGGAGAAATCCGACGTGGGGACTGCCCGTGCCCGGCGTATTAGACCTCGGGCTAAGCTGTTGGCGGCCTCGTTGCCAGGGTTCCCCGAGTGCGCAGGCACCCAGATAAGCTCCACGTGGCGGGGCGGGTTGGCAGTGGGCGATGTCAGTATGCAAAAAGCAGAAACATGAACTTGCCTACGTGCGAAATTTAGTAGTGCAGTTTTTGAGTCTGTTAGTATATATCTAGCTTCCATGTGGGCAATTGCAAGGGCGATCACTGCCTCCTCGGCCACTTCTGAGGAGGTAACAGAGGGGAGGGGGAGAGTTGCAATGGACTGAAGGGTATTGTTCACCGCGGCTACCGCCGCCTCATCGCCCGAGCATGCGGCGTCCATCCATGCGGCATCCGTCTCGGAGCCGTGATATTTGTGGAGCGCCTTTGCCCGCGCTCGGCGGCGGGGCTCGTGGGGTTGTGGATGGGAGTTTCGGGGAAGGGGTTTGACAAGAAGGTTGGAGTGGATAGGGCGTGGGATGGAGAGGAGCGTGGGGTCGTTAGCTGGGATGTGAACATCGAGAGTTCTGAGGATATGACGTCCGGTGGCAGTCTGTCAATCGGATATACTGGGTCTGTTTGTCGGCCTCCACACGCTCTCCAACAGTATTTTGGAGACCCAGCTGAAGTAATTTCTTTGTTGAAGTGTTGAGGGGTAGGTGGAGGGCGGGTTTGAACGCGTTACGAAGCATCGCGTCCAAAGTGGAGATCTCGTCACCTCTAAGTCTGAGGTAAAGGAGCGTGTATAAGAATCGGCTGAGGATAAAGGCATGAATGAGACGACATAGATCGTGCTCCCTCATGTCCCTATGGCGGCCCGAAACTCTGCGGAGGAGGTGCGAGATCGCACCTGTCACCCGCTTGAGTTTCTTTATTGTGAGGCTGTTTCTACCGTTGCTTTGGATATGAAGCCCTAGGACCCGGAGAGTGTCCACCTGTAATGGGGCGATCATCCAAAGCAACGGTTATGGGGGCGCTGGGAGGGTTACGGGTGGTGGGGCGGAGGATGAGGAGCTCTGACTTTTCTGGGGAGCATGAGAGTCCGATGCTTCGTGTGTGTTCTTGTGTTAATGTGGCGGCGCTTTGTAGTGTGCCTTCTATGTCGCCATCACTGCCGTGGGTGGTCCACAACGTTATGTCATCGGCATAGAGGGTGTGCCGGAGGTGTGGTGAGTTTGCGGGCGAGTGAGATCATTGTCGCATTGAACAGGAAAGGGGAGAGGACGGAGCCCTGGGGAGTACCGACCCCCTTTAAGGGAGTAAGGAGGTGATGTGTGTGGGCCAAAGTGGACCTCAGCTGTGCGGTTGTTAAGGAAAGCTCCGATATAGGTGTGCGTATGCACACCCACGTCAAGACAGGAGAGGGCTGTCATGATCGCGGTGTGATTAACTCGATCAAATGCTTTATATAAATCCAAAGCCAGGACAGCCTTTGTATGGCCCGGGATAGCCGGGTCAAAAATGTCGGTGGTGAGCTGCAGCATGGCATCCTGCGCGGACAAACGGGGGCGGAAGCCGACCATGCTGTGGGGGTAGAGGTCATTGTCCGTCATGTGCTGAGTGAGTCTCGCCAGCACCACGTGTTCGAAAAGTTTTCCCAGACACGAAGTGAGGGAGATGGGTCGGAGGTTTGCTAGTGTGAGTGGTTTATTTGGTTTGGGAATAAATATAACTTTGGCATAACGCCAAGACTGGGGGAGGGTGCCTTCTGCCCAGCATTTGTTAAAGTAGTCCGCAATCTGGGTGATCGATTGAGCATCCAGATTGCGAAGCATGGAGTTGGAGGTTTTGTCAACACCAGGAGCGGAAGAGGTGCGGAGAGTCAGGAGGGCCGCTCGGACCTCGGCTTCCGTAATCTCAACATCGAGAGTAGAATTTGTTTGTCCTGTATAGGGAGGGAGGGGGTCGGATGTGCTGGGTGATGTATGTGTTTGTTTTAGGTTGTCCAAAAGGACGTCCGGGGTTTTAAGTCAGTGTTGTGTATGAGCCGAGTGACGTGATGTTGCGTAGCTCTTTTGGAGTGTGTAGAGTCGATTAGATGTCGAAGGAGTTTCCAGGCTCGCTTGGTGGACAGATTGCCGGCCATGCTGTCACAAACCTGTCCCCAGTTGGACTGGCAGAGCTCCTCTGCATGTTGGGTGATCTGTGACTGCAGTGCGGCCAGCCTCTTTTTCAGCTTGCGGTTAAGTTTGTTCTTTTTCCAGCACTCCAGGAGGCTGGGATAAGCCTCCAAGAGGTGGGCGAGTCTAGAGTGTAATGTAGGAGTGTCCTGTGTTGTTTCGATGTGTTGGGTGTGTGGAGACATCGGTCATGAGTGAGCTCACCCATTGGTCGATGTCTGTGATGGTTGAATCTAGGTAGTCCATTCGCATTTTGCGGATGGCATCCCAGTTTGTTAGCTTTTGTGTAAGGAATTTTTTATTAGGCTGTGTAAACGGTACCGCGAGAAAGATAATGTAGCGGTCGCTGCCTAGTGTATGGTGTGTCCTGTTCCAGGTGATGTCCACGAGGTGGCGGCTGAGCGTCAGATCTGGACTGGTGTCCATGCAGACACTATTGCCGATTCGCGTGGGAGTGTGAAAATTATTGTGCACAGTGAGACGGAGCCCACGTACCAAGGACCAGAGGCGTTGCCCTCGGCTTGAGTTGGCCCGATAGCCCCAATCTGTGTGTGCGCAATTGAAGTCCCCCCCAATGATCAATGGATGCTTCCCTGCGAGTCGTTGGAGATCTCGCAGGAGCGTTTCCAGTGTCCCGGGTTCGAACCCGACCGCGGCGGCTGCATTTCGATGGAGGCGAAACGAAGTGGCATCCGTGTGCTGTGCGATGTCAGCGCACGTTAAAGATCCCCAGGTGGTCGAAATTACTCCGTAGCCCTCCACTACGGCTCCTCTTTCTCTCTCCACTTTCATTCCCACCTTCCTCCCTTCCCTTACGGTGCGGGTCGGGTGTCCACAGAGCAAGTGTGACAGTTACTGCGCCTTTACCAACTTTTTTTCCAGTGAGGACATTGGGCGGGAGGGGGGATGGTGGTATATGTTGGCTATAAAAATAGATGGCATAGTGTGTGTGTGGTGTATAATCTCGGTGATGACGCAATGCACATCCGATGTTATGTCATGGGTTTGAAATGTGAGCGAGCGGTGTAAGAGGGTAGATGCTCGAGGGGTAAGGGTAGTGTCAGAGTGAACTGAAACATGACTAGGGAGTGTGGCGGGTGTATTGGTGTCCTGTAGGAGGAGGATTTGGGGTGTTGGTGTGAAGTTGGGTTATGGAACAGGAAAAAAGGACGACACAACTAGCGCGGTTGTGCCGTCCTGTTCTCCTGTGTTCCCGTCACGTTGTTTGCACTGTTAACCTATAATTAATCACCAACAAGTCCACTCTGCTGTCCCTTGTAGCAAATTCAATGGCAGCTGATAGGGCATTATGCTTCAGCATCTAGACTTTTTAACCTCAGCGCCGCTTTCATTTCAGAAGAAGCGAGTGCATTTCCACTCCTCCCTACTGCCTTTGTCTGAAGCGAGCTCAGCAGATAAAATTTGAGGGTCTCTTAGATGTCTTAAGCGGAGGACGGCGAAAGCCTACCCTTGTCCTATCATTTGCCTCTCATCGTTTGCCACAGTTCGTCATTTCAAGTCGTTTGATATATTGGTCGTTTCCCAGTCATGATGAGTCTGCCTGCGTAGTCATTGTAGCCCTTAAAGCCACTCATAACTAAGCAACTAAGAATCAGCAGTGGTCATTATATGTCATCCTTTCACATATTGGTCATTTCGTAGTTATTAGCAGTAATGATGAGTCATGCCTAGCTATTATAGTCATTACCACACATCGCTAAGCACTTGTACTAATTTCTAATCAATTGCGGTCATTACATGTCATAGTTTGATATACTGGTCATTACAAATCATTTTAGTCAATATTACCCATTATTAGTCATTAGCATTAGTCATTACCTCTACCAATGTCTATTTATAACTTTTATTGATTACCTATCACCATCAATCATTTTCATTCTTAATCTCCGTCCTTGCACGTCCGCTTTTGCGACTGACACACCAGTGCACAGATGCGACGCACAGATTTTCGCTCCCTGAGCCTAGAATGGCTGTCGCCCTAAAAAACAAACGCATCGCGTCTCAACGTTAACGTGCTTGCACACGCGCACACAAAAAAGTTTGCGTTTACCACGCAGACACGAGGCGAACGCGTCCAGAAAGGAAGCAAACCGCGCGCTTGGAGCCGGCGAGCCCGGCGGCGACGTGTCCCCGAACAGTGGCGCCCTCAGCAGAAATAGCGGGAGCAACTAACTCCCCAAGGACGCGCTTGCCTATTGACGGCGGCGCGACGCAGCAGACCGCACCCAGTGCGCTTCCATCGAGCAGCCGTGCCTTTACGTTGAACAAAATACTGGCTGTTAAAGGATACAAAGGTTGAGTTAAGATACAAACCGCACATGTTTTGAAAGGCAATCACACCCGTAATTTCAATGCAAGACCTGATGGCACAAAACGGCATCGTGGGGAATAGAAAAGAACAGATTTTCTACGTCAATCGAAAACGCAAACCCTAAAGATGACGCCCCCTGCAGGTACGCAACAATATCTCCAGAGTTCCTCGTCGAGTATGGGTCTTCAACAACCAAAGACTAAACTGCTTTGAATAAACCTGCTAACTTCACGTTGCCAGGTGTTTCTTTCACTAACTATGCACCTAAAGGATTTGTCCACTTTGTGGGTTTTTACAGTGAAGAACAATTGTAAGCTATCACGCTTGCTACTATTAACAGCTCTCGACAGCTTCTCCAATCCAAGGTCCTTGCAGAGCTCAGAGGCTAGGGTCTTTACCTTAGATACCTTTACGTTCTTCGGAATAAAGTTTTTGTCAACTGCTTGAGCAGCTTTTTCCACAAACATCCCCAAAGGCAGGATGACGAATCCACCCTCCTTGTCAGTTTGTAGAAGGGCCAGGTTGTAGTCCTTGAAAAAGGTCAATTCCTTTCACCGATGCCGTCAGGTTGGCAGCTCCCACACTCACGGTACTCCAAGGCTTAGTTGCAGTCCGTAAAAGGCTGTCAACACCGTTGAGTAGACACCGCTCTTGGTCCTCATCTGAAGCCTTATGTGCCACTTGCCGGTTCAAAGAGAGCAGCTCGTGCGCAGGCACATTTGGCTCGACGCTGAACTGGGGTCTTTTCTCAGCACCTCTATGATCTCGGCAGTTCGGTGTCAGCCAGTACAGTCACGGAACCACCATTGTCCTTGTTCCTTGGCCTATCTTTAGGAAAACGAAGTAAGAGGCATCTCCACCAGAATTCCGCTGCCTGGGCTCTCTCGTCGTAAAGACCATAGCCTCGCTTCTATCCATTCCGGGTCTGTTCGAACAGACCCGGAATGGAACAGGCTACAAATGTGTGAACTGTAAGGGCACCCACCCTGCATACTCACGGTCCTGTGCAGCCTTTCAGACCGAAAAGGAAGTAATCAATATAAAGGTAACGGAGAAGATAACATGCGGAGAGGCGCAAAAAAAGCACAGAATGCTTTCCTCCGCTCCCTATGCTAACACAGCCCGCAGAGGGGCCTGGCCGCGTCTAGTAACGGTGGGCACGCAGTGCAATGCTGCTGACGTGCTCCCACCATGGCTCCTCACTAAGCAGCCACCGGCTGTACCAATTTTTGCAATCCCGGAGGTCACTTTCTCCCAGACATCCGGGACACCAAAGACATCTGAGAGGAATTTGGTTCCTCTTGAAAAATCTCCTGCCTCCATGCCTTCACCAGAGGCGATGGAGGTGAGCATGGACTCCACAGCGTAAGTGGCGCCTAGGGAGTCCGCCAACGAGAGACGGGGCCTGCTGGACCGCTTCAAATAAAAAAACATACACCAGTTAAGCCCGATAAGGGCGGTGAGTCTTAACCCTACTCTATATTCTTTCCACACTTACCAAAATGGCTACCGGGAGCATCATTTATATTGCAACTGTCGAGGACTCCTAAAAAATCTGGATGATGTATATGAAATCCTCGCCGAACACCAACCAAACATAGTTTGCGAGAAATGCATTTGAAACCAACAGATACAAATTTTCTCAAGCAATATCATGTATTCAGGAAAGATAGGCAAGGCAGTACTCACCCCTCCGGAGGTGTTGCCATTGTTTTGTTGCCATTGCTTGTCGAAACATCTCGCTTAACACAGACTTATGGCGATTTCCACTGGTCGATCGGAGCTGGGCACCCGAGCCGACCTAAAGCGGAGAATGCTAAACATCTTGCGTGATTTCCTCTCTAACCGCTCATTTAATGTTCGTCTAGGCACAACTATGTCAAAAACATTTATTCAAGAGAATGGCGTACCACAGGGATGTATTTTAAGTACTACATTGTTTGTTGTAAAAATGAATAGTATAAGTAAAGCAATCCCAGAGTCTGTTATGTATTCACTTTACGTTGATGACTTGCAAATTGCCTGTACATCATCAAACATATCATCCTGTGAGAGGAAAATACAGATAACATTGAATAAGTTAGCTACATGGGCAGACAGGAATGGGTTTAAATTCTCCCCTCAAAAAACAGTAGCTGTTCTTTTTTCACTGAAGAGAGGCCTACAGACAGATCCAACTTTATACCTAAATGAAGCTGAACTGCCAGTAAAAAATAAACATAAATTTTTAGGTATAACTTTTGATAAAAAATTAACTTTCCTGCCTCACATCACTAACCTTAAAAAGAAAGCTTCTAAGTCCCTCAACATACTCAAAGTTCTCTCAAAGAAGCACTGGGGATCTGATCGAACATGCCTTTTACACATTTACCGCTCTGTTGTACGCTCCAGTTTAGATTACGGTTGTATTGTGTATGGCTCCGCGAGGTCATCATATCCAAAGCGATTAGACCCAATACATAACCTCGGCTTACGTCTTTCTAGTGGTGCATACAGAACATCCCCCATTAAAAGCATCTATGTAGAAACAAATGAACCACCCCTTGCCGACAGGAGGAGCATGCTTACATGTGCATACATACTCAGGATAAGATCTTTACCAAAGCATCTCTGTTTACCCTTAGTTACAAAGTGCCCTTCCAGAACACTGTTCATAAACAAACCCCATGCTATCAGGCCTTTACTACTCCGCTTCGAAGAAATATGCCAAGATTTAAGAATACTGGATGCACTTCCAAATGTAGCCCAGAGACGGTATCCATTTCCGCCCTGGTACAGCCTTCCCTCTACATGTGACCTCACACTGACAGCCTTCCGAAAAAATCAAACAGTACACGAACACATATTACAGGAATACCTAGCACTACGAGAGAGGTATATGAACTTCACAGAATTTTTCACAGATGGATCAAAAACAGCAAATTATGTTGGATGTGCTGTCGTGCAAGGCAACAGAGAAAAAGTTGTAAGGCTACCTAACAGTGCCTCAATATTTACTGCAGAATGTTACGCTGTCTATGTAGCTGTAAATAAAATTATGCAACAGAACTGTGAAAAGAGCATAATCTATACCAATTCTTTAAGTGTGCTTATGGCATTGTATTCCAAAAATGCAGTTGAGCCTATAGTAGGGAACATCATTCACGGCATAGAAAAAATCACAACGCAAGGCCAAACCATAATCTTTTGCTGGGTTCCTAGCCATGTTGGGATAGATGGTAACGAAGTAGCCGACTCATGTGCTGCACGAGCTCGAACTAAGAAAATAAAGAAAATACCAATTCCCTACAAGGATTGTATTAAGTTAGTAAAAAGAAGCCTGATATGTAAATTGCAGAAAAAATGGAATAACGAAGAGCAAAATAAACTACACACAGTAAAACCCATAGTAGGAGAATGGAAATCGTGTACACAGAACAAACGCTTCAGTGAGGTGATTTTGTGCCGTCTTCGAATCGGACATACACACTTGACACACAATTTCTTACTGAGAAAAGAGCAAAAACCATTATGCGAAGAATGTGGAGGTGAGTTCACCGTGAACCACATTTTGATCTCGTGCACAGAACTTGAACAGTTAAGGAAAAAATATTTTACTCCATTCTATAATGAACGCATCCCATTCATTCCACCCCTGTTTACTATTAGGAGACAACCCGCTTGTTGAAATTTCATCTGTTTTTAGTTTTCTTAAAGAGTTAGGGATTCTAAATCAGCTGTAATTTTCTAAACTTTTCATTTTCACTTATAAAGAACCTCAGCAACCTAGTGTTTGGCGCATGATGGCCATAGTTGCCTATGTGCCAAAAAACCCAACCCAACCAACCAACTAACCAGCCTTGGTCGACCAGCGGAATGTGTAGAGCACGCGGCGGAAGTAAAGTTGAGCCGGTTTCGAAAGTTCTAGCCGTATCCCAGCGCCAAAATGTTTGCGGTTCATAAATAGGCAGTAGTGCAGCCCTCAACAACTTGCTTTCTCATTTTTTAATGCTGCAGACGTTTTCAATAGACGCACTTTGACATATTTGCGAAAAAAACTGATCCCTAGTGTCCTCTGCCGATGTCGCTGAAACGGTCAAACACAGCCAAAAGAATCCAGCAGCATCCGGAAGTGACCGCGTCAGCGACTAGGACTTCTGGCGAGATCCAACTTCGGTCGGCGGATCGAGCTGGAGCGTCCCGAGCTGCCACAAACGACCAGCGGAATGCGCGCAACCTATCTTGGTCGACCAGTGGAATTCGAAATCATCGTCCCGGAGCAAGAAAACGTGCTCCGTAGCGACCAGTGAAAATCGGCATTAGAGGCAGTGGCAATACAAGCCTTAATATTCAGTAAGATAACAGTATGCTCGCTGTATATTCCGCCAGATCATAGACTAGTAACAAAAATTTTGAAAAGCTGATTGACCAACTTCCAGAACCATGACTGCTGGTTGGAGACTATTGTCCACCACCTATTATGACGATGTACAAGAACAGACTTCTGAGGTGCACTAATTGAAAAGTTCTTGTCCTCAGGATCATGCTTGCTCAACACAAAACAGCCAACATACTACAGCTCAGCTCATAATACGCACATAGCCATTAATTTAGCCATTGGCTCTCCAATGCTCTTGGCAGCTACAGAGTGGGTTGTTATTGACAATCTATATGGAAGCGACCATTTTCCCATCTCTGAATTACACAGGCAATAAAAATTAAATGTGTCTAGTCCCAGGAAATTTAAAAAATATGCAGCCAACTGGGAGATGTTCAGGGAACACTCAGCTCTGCCCTGTTCATCAGTTACTACCTTAGGCAAGGAGGAATCTCAACTCTTGATCATGCTGCACACAGTTGCACACTTTTCATAGTCAAAATGAACTCTTCAAATCGTGCAACTTGGCCATCTGTGAAAGACAGATTCAGCTAGGTGTTAACAAATTGTCCTGGTGGGCCGATGACAATGGGTTTAAATTTAACTGTGAAAAAAGTGTGTACTTTTCTCTAAGCAGCATGGCGTCAGACCTGACCCAAACATTACACTGAATGGTCAGAGCCTTGCCTTTAAAAAGGAACATTAATTTCTTGGCGTAGTTGTTCACAAAAACTTTCCTTCATTGCCCACATAAAACGTTGTGACTGAAGTGTCTCAAAGCAATGAATCTGTTAAAAATTCTCTCTCACCGGTCATGGGGCACAGACCGCGACTGCCTTCCGAGTCTTCTGAATAGTGTAGTTCTATCACGCATTGACTATTGCTCGATGGTTTATGGGTTAGCATCATCCTCTGCGCTAAAATTGCTCGATCCCGTGCACCACCTCGGCCTTCGCCTCGCTACGGGCGCTTTCCGAACTAGCCCAATTGCTAGCCTCTATGTCGAGGCGAACCGATTGTCACTGCAACGAAGGAGACAATTTACTTCTCTAACTTATGCTATGAAGGTACTATGCCAACTGGACCATCCATGTCGTCGGCTCCTGCTTGACAAAACTGGCACAACACTTTTCTCAAGAAAACCATCTCTAACACCACCATATCCAATAAGAGTTGCCACGCATATTGAATATCTGAATGTTTCGGTTACCAGTCTTCATACAATTTCCATAAAAGACCTAATTGCTCCTTGGAAAATGCACGGTGTTAATCGTGACCTGTCGTTTCTTGAAGTGGGACCGAGTGTTTGGACCTTTAAGGCCCCTCGGCGGAGGCAACACACCACTTTGGCCCACGCTTCCCACAGACGGCACCTTCGGGCTGACCCACCCGGGGGAAATCGGCAGTCGCCTTTTCCTATCCTCCCCTTCATCTTTCACGTTCCTATCTTCTACCCTACAACTCTCCTGTCCTCTACTCTCTTCCGGTTTTTCCTTACTTCCAGGTGGCGAGGGTTAACCTTGTGTGGCTGACTACCCTGAGTTACGCCATATTAGGTTATAGTTACGGTGTACAGCTGACGTGGACAGGACTTGCCTGCCAATTCCTGCCCCGTCCCCTCGTTGGGCTCCATGGTGGGTGGCTGGCGCCGCGGCCGAACATCATACATTATTTATGGCTTCTTCCTCCAAACAAACTGATCGCCTTTCCAAGAAAAGGCGGACCGATGTATCAGCCCAGTTCTTTTCAGCAAAGCATGACACTTTCCCTAAATATCATGTGATCCACAGTGAAAGCCCTGCCAAACAAGCTCGGCTAATATCCCCCTTTGCAGTATCTAGGTCTCTCACAACCATACTAGGCCCAGGATACAAAGTTAGTAAACTGGCTAGCGGGGATCTCCTGCTTGAGCTGCAAAGCAAACTCCAGTACAGCAACCTTCAGCAACTTACAACATTTGGGGATATCCCAATAACGGTCAGTGCTCACAGATCCTTGAACACAGTCCAAGGCGTGATATCAGAGAATGACTTCCTGTCACTCACCGAAGAAGAACTTCTTGAAGGTCTTTCTGAGCAAAATGTGATCGGTGTACACAGGATCAAAATCCGGAAGAACAACCAAGAAATACCAACAAAGCACATAGTTCTGACTTTCAACTCCAGCAAACTCCCTGAATCCATTGAAGTCGGTTACATCAAAGTAGACATCCGGCCCTACATTCCAAACCCTAGACGTTGTTTCAACTGCCAAAGATTCGGTCATGGCTCCCAGAGCTGCCGTGGCCGACAAACATGTGCAAAATGTGCCTCAAATGAACACAAATCTGACGAGTGTGAAGCTGCGCCACACTGCGCAAACTGTGCAGGTGAACACGCCGCGTACTCACGGTCATGTCCTTCTTGGAAGAAGGAGAAGGACATCATTACCATAAAAGTCAAGGAAAACATAACGTTTAAAGAGGCACGACAGCGATATCTTGTTAAACAGGGCACTTTTTTGTTCACAGCCAAACCGAACTATTCCAATGTGGTGGAGCATGGGGGCAGCACACCACAACAGGATTTGGTCTCCGCCGAGGGTAAGCCTCAGGCAGGGCCATCCTTGCCCCAGGCAGAAGCAGCGAAAGCTGCCCTGCCATCGCAGAAACAGGGCACACTGGCCCCAGAGCCAACAGCCCAAAAGGCTTCTCCCCCAGAAGGGAAGCCTGCAACCAACACTCCTAACTCTCCCCAAACGTCCAAAGCCCCTGAGGCAATGGACACAACCCCTTCCTCGTCCACGCTGCAGCGGCGGCATAACTCTCTAGAAAGAAAACGGAGAGAAAAACCTCGTATAACAGGACCAGAAAAACCTGAAACCTAAATTCAGGTACATTCCAAAAAAAAAAAAAAAATGGCGTTCCTCATACACTGGAACTGCCGAGGTCTCATAAACAACTACAACGATATAAAAGACATTTTACATTCATTTTCTCCTGTAGCCCTTTGCCTACAGGAAACTAACTTAGGACCACACCAAAACATTTTAAAAGGACACAACGTTTTTCGCTGCGACCGAAAAGAAGCAAATAGGTTATCTGGAGGTGTCGCTATTGTAGTGCAGAATGGAGTAGCAACACGTGAAATTAGCCTCAAAACCAAGTTCGAAGCTGTTGCTGTCTCTATCATTCATTATAAAACAATAACTATATGCTCACTGTATCTCCAACCGCACCTAACTGTAACCCTTCATGATCTGGAAGAGCTTTTAGAACAACTGCCAGAACCATATCTGGTTGTTGGAGATTTTAATGCGCACTCCACTTTTTGGAGAAGCGATCAGACAGACACTAGAGGTCGTATATTAGAGGATTTTATATTATACAATGATGTCTGCCTGCTAAATACAGGAAAGCATACATACTGCTCCCCAAGCACGGGGAAAATGAGCATTTTAGATTTATCATTTAGCTCCCCATCAATTTTTACTGATTTTAAATGGGACGTCTTTGACAATCCTCTAGGAAGTGATCATTTGCCTGTCATTATCAGCCTAACACCCTCACCCTCCATCACTCTAAACAAACCCAAGCGGTGGAAGCTGCACCTTGCGAACTGGGCTCTATTCCAGTCTGAAGCCAGCCTGGAAAAGGTCTTTTCCGAAAAACTCAGTGTTGACGAGATAAATGAAAAATTTACGGCCTGCATCATTGACGCAGCACTTGTAGCTATACCACAGTCTTCAGGAGTGGTACTGAAAAATCGCAAAGTCTGGTATTCTCAGGAGTGCAGAGATGCAAAGAAGAAACAAAACAAAGCTTGGGGAACCTTTCGCAGGTACCCTACAAACGAAAACCTCGTAAAATTCAAACAGGCGAAAGCTAGGGCACGGTACATCCGCCGAAACGCTGAGAAGGCTTCTTGGCAAAAATACATATCATCAATAAATAGCTCAGTCACATCAAAAAAAATGTGGGAGCTTGTTCACAAACTGGATGGCAACTTCTCCCCGTACACAGTCCCCTTTCTAACATCTCCTGGCACCCAAACAAACTTACAGGAACAGGCAGATATTCTAGGCGATCATTTTTCTGCAATTTCAAGCTCACTACACTACCCAAAATCTTTTATAACATACAAAAACAAGGCCGAAAAACAAAAACTGCCAACAAGTGGAAGTACTAATGAAACATATAACAAGTTAATAACACTACAAGAAATAAACACTGTTCTATCTGCCGGCAAGAAGACTGCACCTGGCCCAGATCAAATTCACTATCAGATGCTAGCACATCTTTCTACAACTGCATTAGAAGCACTTCTGAAATTTTTCAACAAAGTATGGGTATCCGGGAGTATTCCTGAGGCCTGGAAAAAAGCTATTATTGTGCCTTTCCTGAAACCAGGAAAGCCACCAACGGCCCCCAGCAGTTATAGACCCATAGCTCTCACAAGTTGCCTAGCAAAGTCTTTTGAAAGTGTTCTTAATACCAGATTAGCCTTTGTCCTTCATTCCCAAGAACTTCTAGACATACACCAATGTGGGTTCAAAACAGCATGTTCTACCACGGACCATCTAGTCCGCCTTGAAAACACTGTTCGTGAAGCATTTATTCACAAACAGCACTGCCTTGCCGTCTTCTTTGATATGGAAAAGGCGTATGATACTACATGGAGGTTTGGCATCCTCCGTGACCTAGCATATTTAGGCATACGTGGTAGGATGTTAAACTGTCTAAAGGACTTCTTGTCAAATCGCTCATTCCGTGTGCGTTTGGGCTCAACTTTTTCAAAGAACTTTGTACAGGAGAATGGCGTACCACAGGGATGCGTCTTAAGCACAACTCTCTTTATAGTAAAAATGAATTCCATAAGCACAGTTATCCCGAAATCCGTAATGTATTCAGCTTATGTTGACGATCTACAGATAGCATACACATCCTCTAACGTATCTACATGTGAGAGACAGGTGCAGTTGACCATAAATAAACTAGCAGCATGGGCAGACACAAACGGATTTCAGTTTTCTCCTCAAAAAACAGTGGCTCTCCTATTCTCTCTCAAACGAGGCTTACAAACAGATCCTACACTACACCTGAACAAAACGAAATTACCGGTGAAAAACGAACACAAATTTCTAGGCATAACTTTTGACAAAAAACTCACCTTTCTTCCTCATATAAATGTCCTGAAGAAAAAGGCTTCCAAATCTCTAAACATACTAAAAGTTCTTTCCCGTAAACACTGGGGCGCTGACAGGACATGCCTTAAACACATTTACAGATCTGTCGTACGCTCCACCTTAGACTATGGCTGCATAGTGTATGGGTCAGCTAGACCATCATATTTAAAAAAACTAGACCCGGTACATAACACAGGACTTCGACTCTCATGTGGAGCATACCGAACTTCTCCTATATCCAGTCTGCTTGTGGAAACAAATGAACCTCCTCTTGAAATCAGAAGAACTTCACTTACATGTGCCTATATATTTAAAATCAGATCTCTGCCAAAGCATATCTGCTATTCTCTAGTAACTAAATGCCCTTCTAGAACACTATTCACCAACAAACCCAATGCAGTGAGACCACTGCTCCTAAGATTTGAGCAAATGTGTCAAGAGGTTGAGCTACCGGATTGTTTACCTAGAATTGCCAAAAGACCTAACCCTCTGCCTCCTTGGTACCTGGTCCCTGAAGTTTGCGACCTCTCTCTTACACAGTTCCAAAAAACAATAACCCCACAAGAGCACTTCATACAAGAATTCCTTCAGCTGAAAGAAAAATACAGTAACTTCACAGACTTTTACACGGATGGCTCGAAAACAGATCATTATGTCGGAAGCGCAGTTGTTCAAGGCGAATGGGAGGAAATAATGAGACTTCCACAGTGCGCGTCCATCTTTACTGCTGAATGCTATGCTGTCTCTGTTGCCATAGAGAAAATAATGAAAGAAAACCTCAGGAGAAGTATTATTTACACAGATTCCCTAAGTGTAGTCACAGCCCTTCACACAAGAAATGCAGTTATACCAATACTTGGAAACATCATACACAGCATAGCAACACTTACAGATGAAGGACGAAGCATAAAAATTTGCTGGGTACCCAGTCATGTATGAATCCTAGGCAATGAAAAAGCAGATATGTGCGCTGCCAAAGCTCGAGACAAGAAAATAAAACAAGTGCAGATACCATCTCAAGACTGCATGAAATTGGTACAGAGTAGACTGATACAAAAATGGCAGTCCACTTGGAACACTGAAACAAATAACAAGCTACACCTCATAAAGCCTGTAATAGAAGAGTGGAAATCGAGCACCCATCTTGAACGTTCCAAAGAAGTGGCTCTATGCCGTCTTCGCATAGGACACACACATTTAACACATAGTTTCATTTTAACTAAACAGGATAAGCCCCTGTGTGATTCATGCGGACACGAGCTAACAGTCATCCACATTTTAATCTCATGCAGACAACTTGAACAACTGAGGACAAAACATTTTACACAGTTTTACAAACAACACATTCCTCTTCATCCAGCTTTGCTTTTAGGTGAAAATGCGCTTGTTGATTTGCCCTGTGTTTTCAGGTTTTTAATAGAAGCAAACGTCCTAAACAGAATGTAAGATTAAATTACATAAATACAACACTCTTAACCATGAAATTGGCGCATGATAGCCTAAGTTGCTTATGCGCCACTAAACCCAACACAACACAACACACAGCACTTTTCTCAAAAAAACCATCTCTAACACCACCATATCCAATAAGAGTTGCCACGCATATTGAATATCTGAATGTTTCGGTTACCAGTCTTCATACAATTTCCATAAAAGACCTAATTGCTCCTTGGAAAATGCACGGTGTTAATCGTGACCTGTCGTTTCTTGAAGTGGGCAAACATGCATCCCCTATTGCCATACAGCAGCACTTCATGTCACTTCAGGAGAAGTACACTTGTCATGAATAAATATTACACTGATGCTTCGAAGTCTGCTCAAGTCTCCTGTGCAGCACATGGACCACAGTTTTCACAGTCAAAAACCCTGAACAGACATACTAGTATATTTACCGCTGAATGCCATGGTATCCTTTTAGCTGTGAGACACATTATAGAAAATAAAATACAGACATCAGTGATCTACACAGACTCCCTCAGTGTTTTAACGTCCCTATCCTTTTGGAAATTGCATAATAGGAACCCAGTCCTGAACTCTCTTTATAACACCCTTATGTTTGCCCATGAACTAGAAATTAAAATTACACTGTGTTGGGTGCCAGGCCACCGCTGTATACCGGGTAATGAGGCAGCTGATAGGCTAGCTGCAACAGCTGCCCTTCGAAATGGCACAGACATTGATAAGATAACTTATCATGACCTCAAACCACACATAAAAAACATGATTCGACAACAATGGCAAGAGGAATGGGACGCAGCATCAGAAAATAAACTACACACAATAAAGCCAAGGATAGGCAGATACACCACAGAAAAACGACAGATTTAAAGAAGTAGCCCTGTGCAGGCTGAGAATTGGTCACACATACATAACCCATACAAATCTTTTAACCAACTCTCCTGCACCGCACTGCTCGAGATGTGGTGATCGGCTCACTGTCATTCACGTTTTAATCATATGTGTACAACTGGAACAAGAAAGAAGACATCATTTTCCCTCCTTGTTCACTCATCAAATACCTGCACACCCATCGATCTTTATTGGCGACAACCCAATGTTTCCTTTAAAACGTGCTTAAATTTTTATCACAAGTAGGCTTTTTACATGAAATTTCTTATCGACGTGGGTCTCAGACCGCTCCTCCTTGAGAGGACGGATGAGGTCCTTTAAAACATCTACTTATACATTGCACATCCATTATATATCGCAAATGAATTTTAGGCCCTATACACCATTGTTTTTAGCAATTTTACAGAGCGAATACATTTTTAGGCCCTATACACCACTGTTTTTTATTCCTTCATATAAAATCACAACTATTCCATTATATAAACTTGAGTACACCGTTAACCTTGAGTCTGGCGCACTTTGGCCTGAGTCGCCCTTGCGCCATTAAAATCCATCATCATCAAAGTACAGAACATTGGCGGCAACTATTTGGCTAACATCACAGAACTTTCATTATTAAAGAAAAGGCTCTAGATCAACTTTTGCTGGCATGAACCGGGCTAGGTAATATGCAAACTTGCATAATGAGTGTCCATCAATGGAGGAAACAAAGTAGTTCACAAAACAATGAAATCAATCTGGTCTTACCGGAAGCCTCCCTTTTTTCCAACGTGTTCCTTTGTGCATTTATATTTCTCAAAGGAATCTCGTTTTCCTTGCAAACCAGAGGTCTGGCTCAGGAGAGCCAGGCTATGGTGGCGTAGGGGCTGGGGATGGGGTTGGCGTAGATGCTGTGGGAGAGGTTGGTGTAGGTGCTGGGGGAGGGGTTGGCATAGGTGCTGGGGGTGGCGTATGGGGTGGGTGGTGGCGTTCGATTCTGACCTTCAGTGTCACCGCAATCAACAGTTACGACTGTCACTGATGTTAACTTCATATTCTCTTGGGCACTGCAAAAAAGCAAGGAAGCGTTGCAAACGCGATGCCGGTAGCATGCCTCGGCAAAATCACTAGTGCTACCGCAATAAATCTTGGTCAACCTTCGGGCTCACTCAAACTCAGATTCACACATGCTCGGGCTCACTGAACTTTTGAATCAAACTCATTTAGATTAAAACGAGTCAATCACTCGTTGCATATGTCACACTTCACTGGACTTGCAACTCATTTGGACTTACTGATTTCAACTCTAGTCATTTGAACTCACTAAACTGAGCAATTTATTTAGCCCAAAGGCCCTGACCAAGACAATTATCTTTAGGCAGGAGACTTAGTTTTTGGGGCTTTGGTTTGGCTGATCGTTTTTCGTGAGGGAAACGCCACTTGCGATTTTTTACTTTCTTATCAACTGTAACCAAAGTTTAATATCATAGGTTATTTGTCAGCAGGCATAAACAAAGTTTGAAAGGGCTTGAATAGGCCTATATCCACCTGAAACTATATATCAGTGGCAACATTCATTGTGTGCAAAATGCACAGTGCATGTCGGGGAGCGCACGTAGTAAGGCTTTCCAATAATTTTTCTCTTCCCATAACCAAGAGACGTCAAGCCACTGCGCCCGCAAGCGTCTTTTGTCGTTGCAATAAACCTTTCCTCCACTGTCAGCATAATGAGAAAAGAAAGCGCACACCATCGCCACGAAAACACAGATCATGATCTAAGCTGCTGTCTCACGATTCAGATCATGATCTGAATATGAGCGTGATCGATAGTGATCGAGCGCGAATGAGTCGATGTGTGAATGATTCTGCCGAACTATGGCTGGTATAACAAAGAAAATTTGCGTCGCTTCCTTCCCTCGGCTAAGTTGAGTACAGGGAAATCGCACTACAAGCTACAAATAAGTAAACAAATGACAAGTAGTAGGTCGGCGTATGTGGCTGCAGCACGTGCCCAACAATGTGACGGATTTGACGGCCTTCATGTGCTCGCTTTGCGCAGCCAAACAAGTATAGCAAAAAGAAAAAAAGCACACATACCTGGGGCCGAATTACGGGACTCGCTCTAAAGTTATAAAGCGGGACGTCGAAATGACGACGCTGTGACGCCTCGGCGAGAGGTCAACGCGTGACGAAAATCGGAATCAACCAATGATCGCCAGGGTGCCGGCCCAGGGTGCTTATTTTCAGCGCAAGAAATTTATTTGCTTGTCAAGGGGCCATATACTATTTCTTTTACATATATACTGTGGAAGAAGGCCAGGTCGAGACGGCAAGGCAAGGGATGCCGTGTCTGGCGTTTTACTACGGTGACAAAACCCAGGCACGTGCCGGAGCCGGCGCCGCGGGACGATGATGATGGTATGTACAAATGAAAGAGGAAGATCATCACATGTACAAATTAAAGAACGTCCACAGAAGGCTCACACACGCAGTTAATAAAATATATAATGTTGTTGTTTTTAAGAAACTGTATTCAAAGTTCAATTATATCAAAGAAAAGAAGGAACAATTACACTTTTACAGTTAAACTTTTTTATTGGTAAGGTTTGTCGCCGTAAAGACCCGCTTGCAGAGGTAAACAATAAACATGGCGGCCACCTGGAAAACAGCTGATTCCACGGATCTGAATGCAAGATTCTGTGTGGTTGTCCTAAGTGCACGGAAAATTGTGATCGAAGCCAGTGAAGGGCACGGACCAGAAAACCGACGAAGACAACCTGCTGAGGTAAGTTTTGTGTTATCTGCCAGTGTTTACATGGATGTAAAAAGTGGCGTAAGGGTGATATGTGCCAAGTACATTATTGTGGTTCCGTTTCTTTTTTAGGAGATAGAAGATGACCACGAGACCTGGTTATTTGGAAAAAATAAACTATCATGACTGCATGAACGTCCAGCACAGAAGTCATTCAAGAACGAGCAAACAAGGATGGTTGAGTGTGCGCTACCAACCGTACTAGTTATCGTTTGTTCTTATCCTGCGGTGCAAGTTCCTTTAGCGCTGCACCTGCATACGTAACCGCAAAATAACTACTCTTTGCTGTTGCTATTTCGTTTTGAAAGAAATCGTACGTTATGGTTTTTGCTTTTCCAGCCACAACCCTAGTTGTTGCGCGCCAATGGCTGTTTGATGTTGCTACATCATCGAAATCGCAACGAGAAACTATGCACCCTTTTTTCGCCGCTAGTTGCTGCCTGCAAGTTTTGACGCCAGTTACTCGAAATGGTGCCTAAGCGAAGAATGTCACTCGAGCAGGAGCTGCTGCTGCTAGTAGAGTTTATGGAAACACATCCTTTGCTAGCACGCAGCTCCGCAGACCTCACAAGCTCATACACATCCGCCGAAAAGCGCGTGCTGTGGAACGAGCTGGCGGCTCTTTTGAATAACGAGGGCCCGGCCGTAAAGACAGCCAACGGTTGGCGGCACTTGTTGCATGTGTTGTGCTGCCGCAAGCGGGCGGAAGCAGCCCGCATAAAGCAAGAGTGCTGATAAGTTCGTCATCATCAGTTTGTAAAATGTCATTTCAACATGCCTCGCCGCATCCTCTTGCAGTGAAACTGGAGGTGGCGAGCTCGGCGGACTGGGGGGCTGCATCCTTAACCTTATTGGTACGGCAAGTGCTACGGGAGTCGGGCCTCCACTCTTCGGATGTACGGTAAGTGTCCGTCGTGGTTTGACGCATACTTTGCTTGCAGTAGCATACAGGCAGTTGTGCGCGAACGTGTGGCGTTATGGTTTTTTTTAACAGGCGTACCAGCCCACCGCCAGCAGCTCACTAATAAACGGCCGAGGGTGTCTTCGGAAGAAAGGCCAGGGACCAGCGGAGGCACCAGGGTGTCTGCTGGAGACAGGGCGGGGACGAGCGCCAGCGTAGTTCACTCTAGCAGGTGAGAGAACTCTTTCAATGTATGATTTGTATACCTTCTGACTTGTGTACTCACCCTAACTTTGACAGTATGTCCTTTGCTGCTACTAATTACGTCTTTATTGCACCCCAGTGTGAGTATTTCGAGAGGTGCGGTGCAGCCTGTGGAAGCCTGTGCGGAGGAAGAGGATCCACCTAGCCCCACAGCTTGTGAGTTGGCCTGCCATTATGCATACTCCACACTACACTTTGTTGTAAATGCATGAGGAATAATAGTATTTGTAGCAGTAGCAGTAAAAGTGCAGTGATAATGCATCATTATAACTGTCTCTCTCTGAAATTGTCACACTATAGAATGAGGCTGTTATGGCCCATAACAATCTGACGAATGTTGGCATAAAATATGCTGCAACAGCATTGCCTATTGGCCTCCAATTGTGCCTTCTGTTGCTGGTGTTCAGTGCATTCGCATCAGCAGTAACGTAAGAAATTGCTCCACATTCCACTGCATAGAGCATTGCATCATGAGGACATTTCTTTCTCCAACAGCCACACTGCAGTACTCGCCGGACCCTTCACCGCAGTACTCGCCTCACCCATCACCACAGCCCTCGCCGCAGCCCACGCCTAGGGCACCGCAGCCAAGGAGGAGACTCCACCGGCTTGATGACGGCGAGGATTTGATGTGGCAGGCACTGCTTGAGACTCGCCATTTAGCGAATTTGGTTGAGGTTCGCAATGCCCAAGATGCTGCATTCCAGCAAGACGTGCTAGAGGTGTGTACTCACAGTACCGACTACATTTTGGGAAGCAGAAACCATTACTTGGAACATAATGTACCCGCACTTATTTTTGAATTCCTCTACTTCTTGGAAATTGGTTGTGACAACTCGGCTTATAGCACTGCCATGAGTATTCTACAACCATATCCTGTCCAAGATGCCTGAATACCTAACATTTCACACAAAAAACTAGGTAGTTATTCAACAGTATAAATTTCTAATTGGAGCTTTTTTTATGTGTAGGCCATGCGGAATCTGACGGCTGCTGTCCAAGCATCTGGGGCACAAGAGGAACTCCTAGTGAAAATTGTTGGCGTTTAAATCTATGTTAACAAGGTTGTTAATATATAGGTTAAAAAGCAGCGGCCAGAGAATACTTCCCTGCGGAACGCCGTGTAGTAATGGTTTGAAACCGGAGCAAGAGTTAATGTTTACCCTTTGTTGGCGATGTTGTAGGTAGGACTTAATGGCAAATAGAAAACAGCCTCTGAAACCATAATATTCAAAGTTTTTAATAGCGTGGTGTGATTTATTTTATCCAATGCTTTTGAATAGTCTACAAATATTCTAAGTTCATAAAATTCACGTTTAAAAGCATTCAAAATGATTTCTTTTTGCTCAAGCAAGGCGCTTTCTGTGGATCGTTCTTTCTTTGTAAACCCAAACTGATATTGTGTCAGGATGTGATGCTTGGTTAGGAATGAGCTCATTCGAACGTGTATTAGTTTTTCAACTACTTTGGAGAAAACAGGGAGTATTGAAATAGGCCTGTAGTTAGACATATTGCATTTCTCACCACCTTTAAAAATGGTAGTAACTTTAGCCACTTGGAGCCGGCGAGGAAGTTGACCGCATGAAAATATTTGATTAATGATGTACTCTAAAACTGGAGCTATAATAATAGCAACATTTAACTGGCCGAATCTGTAAGCCATCTATATCAGTACAAGTAGACTTGTTTAGATACATGATTGTAGACACAATCTCATCTGCAGTTACTGGAGAAAAAAATGCACTCTCTTGTTCGTTGGTGTAAAAAAATCTGTACAGCTGGGGTCATCATGGCTATTTCCTACTGATGTGAAAAAATCATTAAACGCTACAGCTAAATTTTCTCCAGCAAGAGTTGTACCATTTACAATTATCTCGTTGGGGTTATCATTTGTACCAGGGTGGCGGTTTATTAGCGTATTGAATTTTTTCCAAATGAATTCTGGAGTTTGCTTCGTGTCCTGGATGAAAAGGTTTTCAAAGTAGCCTTTTTTAGTTTTCCGTAAAAGGCTGTTTGTTCTGTTTTTGGAATTTATCTAAATCGGTTTTGTTTCTGTATTCAAAAACTTTTGATAAAGAACATTTTTCAGCTTTTAGCTTTGATACATTCTGCAGTAATCCAAGGTTTGCGTGCTTTGCGTGGCCGTTTATGGGTTCTGAAGGGAAGCAATCATTATAGACATTTATAAATTTGTGTATGAAGGTGTTGTAAGCCCCCTCCGCATCAGTGCTCGAAAGAACGCTCTCCCAGGATATCTTAGAAAGTAAATTATAAAAAACCTCCAGGGTGCTTTCATTTATCTGCCGATATGTATTAACACTCCGCTTCGCGTCTGTGTGACATGCCCACAATGTGTGTGATAAAGAGCAACAACTCTCTTCACAGTGTGGGCGTTCGAGTTTCACATTTGTGTCGTAGTGAGCAGCTTGAGCCGGGCACCAGGAAGTGCTGGTATGGGGACAATATGGGAAGCTGCTGGTAACGTGCGCCTGTGCAAAACGGAGAGCTTAGTGTCCCAGACCCCCACACCGATTCGATACCCGGTGCAGCATGTGGCCCACCATGTCCCTGGCGCGCTTGAGTTTGACGACTTTAGCGTCTCCTTTGAGCCAACGATGAATATGGAAGCCCAAGACCTCGACCTCATCCACCTCGCGCACAGGTCCCTAGCGCAGGGAGATGTTTATTGAGGTGGGCTCGGTCTTGAGGGCGCAAATGTATAGCAGTTCCGATTTGGTGGGATGCAGATGAGTCCGCAGGCGTTAGCGAATGTCTCAAATATAGTGGCTGCCTGCTGGAGGCTGATTGTGCTGTGCACTGATTGCTATGTTGTCAGCAACGAATCATTAATTTATTCTTTTACAAGTGTGCACACACTTTAAACTTTTCCCCATCTCCAGCGCATGTGCTCAAGTAATATGCGGCTACTAAATATGCGTCATTTCCACGATGTAGACTTGCTGCGCATCTGAGCTTGGAGCTGTGGTTTTCCTGTAAAAGAATGAAAAATAATTTGAGAAAAAGAAACCTTCGTGTTTTGCGAAAAGCTATTTAGTGTTCCATGATGTATGCCAGCACAACACAGCAAAAGAAAAGTTGAAGACAAGTAGGCACAAGCACTGAAATTCCAATTGATATTTAATCTTTAAACCGATCAATAAAACACTGATTGCACTTGAAGTGTGAATTCATCACAGATACGTAGTTAACAAATTGACAGTTACATTTTCTGATGAAATGACTCAAGGTATTTTTACTATTGTGTCCAAGTGAGGTTTAGGCTTACCCAATAAATGCCTTTTACAATTTCAACGCTTTTTGTGAATCTACCTCTGTTGTCTGCCTCGCCGGGGGGGGGGGGGGCACAGTATTTACGGCGCGCCCAACTACTGTTCCCAAGAATGTGGGACCGAATCGTGGTCTCGGCAGCCGCATTTTGCTGGAGGCGAAAAGCACGGCATCCGTGTGCTGTCTAATGTCAATGCACGTTAAAGAATCCCTGGTGGTCAAAATTTTCATAGTCCTCTACTACGGCATCTCTCATTGCTTGAGTCGCTTTGGAACATTAAACCCCACAAACCAACCCAAACCTCTCTGTTGTTTTTTGCTGTGTTGTGCTGGTATACATCATGGCATACTTTAGCGTTTCTTGCTTTTCTACACATAGCGCTTGGTGTCCCTTGCCCAGTTAATTTGTCAACTGAATTCCCAGAAAGTAACAGCGGAGTAAAAGGGAACTTTTTGTGTGTGCTTTTATTGGAGACAGACATATTACATTAAAATAGGAGTGTAACTTCAGTGCACTGTAATAGCTTAGCAGGAGCCATTTGACTAGTATAAGGAAGGCACTTTAAGGCTAATGCCATGTGTTTCGTACCCCACTCTGCTAAGAGGTTGCTGGCGTCGAATCATGTAAAGCTTATGCTAAAATCTTTTCAATATGGTGGCTACATAACCATTTGAAGTTTTAAGTCTCAGTAATTTACATTGCAATTTCATGGCTCCAGAAAATACAATCAGAACATTTGTTTCCTGCTTTTTTTCCATAATTTCAAATAAGAGTCAGAAAGACTATGTGCTTCTTATTTAGCTTAATTTCACTCGTGAACCTTGGGGCAGAAAAAAAGCCAAAATATGGGCTACATGAATGCTGATCCGAGGGTTCCAAGAGCAGAACTGAAAAGGACCCATTACTGACCAAAATATACAAAAGGCTCATGATGGAAATGTGAGGGCTTCTTCCTTTACTAAGACACCCCAAAACTAACATCTAAGAGTCCTCGACATAAAATTCCCTTTTTGGAATTGAAATTTGTGTAAACAAGCTGAAATACACTCTATGCAGAAACCGTGCCTTCACAGCACTATGCCACCATGGAGCCATATCTCGGTAATTAGTACTGGCGTTACGCTCTTAAGAGCGCCCTGGCCGAATTCGATCAAGACTTCAACATAAAAATTATTTCTGAATTCTGCAGGTGCAAGGGTGGGAAATAGCTCGAGTTAATGATGTTCTATTCGAAGTCAAGAGGAAATGCACATGGGCTTGACATGTGCAAGGAGGCAGTAACTGATCGTCGCTAAGGGTACCAAATCGCATTCGAAGAAAAAACTTAGCTGCGGCGGAAACTAGGTTGGCGGATGAGGTTAAGAAGTTTACAGGGGTCAAGTGGATGCAGCTAGCACGGTACTGGGTTCATTTTAGAAGTACAGGAGAGTTCTTCTTCATACATGTGTATATTCCAGCTAATGATAAAAGTATTGCCAAAACCTCTGATAATGCCACCTTTTCCAATCAGCGGATTGCACTTTTGTGTCGACGTTTTTGCTTCCAATACTCTTATTAGTGGCTGCAGCCATGAAAGGTGAGCGTTTTGCAATAGTTTCAATGGGATATAGAAACATGTCTCCTGTTTTATATATTCCCAAATGTTCTTTTCACTAAGTCTGTGCATATCCTGGAACAAAACTTATTGGGAACACATAAGCTACGCCTTTAAGGGTAACGCGCGATAGTTTATGGGCTCTCGTCTGACTCCCTCCCCCTTTCCTGCGGTTTCTTCTTCGCATACATGTTAGTCCTTGTTGGCTTGCTTATTTAGAGAACCCTTAATATGTGCCTATAAATTATTACAATACAGTAGTAAGCTATCATATTGTCCAGCTAGCATTCGTAGGCGGCCACTCGACATATATATATAAAGCCCTGCTTTACCCAAACCGTATCAATCTGCCAACATGGCCTAGGAGTATGGTACTGACTCATCATCCAAGACCACTGTAATGTTGACTCCTACTTTTCCTTTCGACCTCCAATGAGTAGTCCTAGTTGTCATCATCATCATCAGCCTGACTATACCCACTGCAGGGCGAAGGCCTCTCCCATATTTCTCCACTTAACCCGGTTCTGTGCTAGCTGCATCCACTTGGCCCCCGCGAACTTCTTTACCTCATCCGCCCACCTAACTTTCTGCCGCCCCCTGCTACGCTTTCCTTCTCTTGGAATCCAGTTTGTTACCCTAAGCGACCATCGGTTATCCACTCTTCGCACTACATGTCCTGCCCATGTCCATTTCTTCTTCTCATTTTTCACTAGAATGTCGGTAACTTGAGTTATTTCTCTGACCCACTCTGCACGCTTCCTATCTCTTAATGTTACCCCTACCATTTTTCGTTCCATAGCCTTCTGGGGTGCCCTCAACTTAGGTAGAACTTTCTTGGTTAGCCTCCACGTTTCAGCCCCATAGGTGAGTACAGGTAAGATGCAACTGTTGTATACTTTCCTCTTGAGCGATACTGGTAAGCTGCTAGTCATAATCTGCGAGTGGTTGCCAAATGCGCTCCACCCCAATCTTATTCTTATTTCCTTTTCATGGTCCGAATCTGCGGTTACTACCTGTCCTAAGTAGACATAATCGCCTACTACTTTCAGTACTTCGCTAACTAATGTAAACTGCTGTTCCTTCCCGAGGCTGTTGAACATTACCTTAGTCTTCTGCATATTGATTTTCAAGCCTACCTTTCTACTTTTCCTGTCTAGGTCATCAATCATTATTTGTAGTTCATCCCCCAAGTTGCTTAGCAAGGCAATATCAACAAATCGCAGATTACTGAGGTATTCTTCATCTACCCTTATCCCTAACTACTCTCATTCCAAGTCCCTGAATACTTCCTCTAAGCAAGCTGCGAAAAGTACTGGGGAGATTGTGTCTCCTTGCCTAACACCTTTCTTTATGGGAATTTTGTTTCTTTATGCAGAAGTATGGTTGCTGTGCAGCCACTATATATATCTTCCAGCACTTTCACGTATGGCTCGTCTACCTCCTGATTTCGCAATGCCTGCATCACCGCCGAGGTTTCAACTGAGTGAAATGCTTTTTCGTAATCAATGAATGCTGTGTATAAGGGCTGGTTATATTCCGAGCATTTTTCTATCACCTGATTGATGGTATGGATATGATCGATAGTAGAGTACCGTTTCCGAAACCCTGCTTGATCCTTTGCTTGATTGCAGTCTAAGGTAGTCCTGATTCTATTAGCGATTACCTTAGTAAATACATTATACGTAACAGACAGTAAGCTGATTGGTCTGTAATTTTTAAGGTCCTTAGAGTCCCCTTTCTTGTGAATGAGGATAATGTTTGCATTCTTCTATGGTTCCGGTACCGTCGATGACACCAGGCACTGCGTATACAGGGTGGCCAGTTTTTCTAGCACGATATCCCCCCCGTCCTTCAGTAAATCTGTAGTTATTTGATCCTCTCCAGCTGATTTCCCCCTTTTCATAGTTTCTAATACTTTCTTGACCTCGTCCTTCGTCACTGGTGGAACGTCTGACTGTTTTTCCCTGCCGCCAATCTTGTTACGGTCCTGAGTACTTTAGCTGCTGTAGAGATCTGTATAGAACTCGGCTACTTTGACTATCTTGTCCATATTCGACGTTGCCTGCCTTGTCCCTTATCACATCTGGTTTTTGCTAATGGCCAATTTCTTCTTTACCGCTTTAAGACTTCCTCCGTTCTTTACAGCATGCTCAATTTTCTCCATGTTATACTTATATCACCCACCTTGCACTTATTGATTAGCTTTGATATCTCGGCCAATTCGATCTGGTCTGTTGGATTGGAGGCTTTCATACTCTGGCGTTTCTTAATCAAATATTTCGTCTCCTTAGACAGTTGTAGCTCCTCCCAAAGTTTTTATATCACGTGACCTTGTCAGGATGTACATGTCATTGAAGAGTCAAAGATCTACCATGTCAGCCGCCACCTGAGAGACCTATACCCGTAATTTTTGCTCACAACGCCGGTATTGGATTTTGTGAGAGCATTTCATGCTATTGTTTGGAAAAGGGCTTGACTCACCAGATCAAGTACAATGGAGATACAATGACCTTGGAAACCAGTGATTTCTTGGGTGGGCTCACATACAATATTTGTCAAAAGTGTAGATCCCAGGGGCTCTGCTTCTGAGCCACTTTGTGTGGCTTTGTAATGCTTTTCCAGTGGTCCAAATCTTGATGGTAAGGTTTTTGTGTCCAACTCTCTCCAATAGAAAAAACTTCCACTAATCCTGAACTGGTGCCACTACATGGCTCAAAAGTAGACATGCTGTCTACACTTTTGGTAAAGGCTGTACATCATAATACTATATGCAATAAGACCTTTTAAACAGCAAGCTTTGTATTGCCAGCATGTGAATGATGGGACAGGTTTTCAGGCTTGCCAGTCTGTTTTCTAACTGAACGTGAATGTGCGCAATATGCAGGTTAAATGCATTGTGCACTAAAAATCTCCAGGCTTTGGCTAAGCCTCTCTCACTTGGCTGTTCTGTGCTGCTTAGTGAAGCCATCCTGGAGCGTCTCCTCAAAGGTCTCTGCTAGTAGCCAGGGGGCGCCTGCGGCGGCGCCACAGAGCACGGCTGCTGCAGCGTTTGGCACCCATGGCTGAGTAGCGTGGCCCTGCAGTAGACAGTGTGGGAACGTGACACTTAGAGTCCAGCGCCTCAGACGAGCTGGGTCACTGGGAAGGCATAGTTCATTAGGGTGTCCGATGATTCGAGATTGTTGGGGCAAAAGCAATTGCCTTATGAGTGGTGTTTACAGGGCCTCTTGGCAGTGTTGGCACGAACTGTCAGTCATCCATAATTCTAGTAAGAAACAATTGACTAAGTGCTTATGTAATTAATAAGAATATTAAATAGGTCATAATAATGAAATAATTTGCTAATGAGTTATAGTATCGAATTATTGGATTAATTGATGTAATTTTAGATTAATTTGAATATTTAAACGAAGTGGCGAATTATTTAATTACCTAGTTATATATTCTAGAGCATGGAAATAAATCACGAAAATTAATAATTACATGTGTAAATAGTTTATTCAATTCAAAACTTAGTAATATTGCTCAGTTGAAAAATCATTTGAATAGAAAATATAATTGATTAATAGGATAATTACTGAATTTCTTAAATAAACCAATTAAATTCAGGTATATTCAAATAAGTCATCAGAATAATTAACTCACTACGTAAATAATAGGTAAAGTCAGTAATTTGTTTATCTCATAAAGCTTGCAATTTAGCGAAATTGATAAAGTTATCTAATTAAAATCTGCATTCAACAGCTTTATTTCCTCCTGAAGAGTTTGTATTTGTGGGTGCAGTCATGTCGAGAGTAGTTTTGTATATCATACAGCGGAAACGGAACTTGGAAGCAAGAAATGCACAAAGAAACGACCGCGCAACAACATAATCAACAGAATTTAGAGAGATCATTTGGCATTTATGTACCCAAGGCCGCTTTTCGCCTTCATCGAAGAGTGGCCGCCGGCTCAGTAGTGGAACCTATCCATTGAGCCACTGCGGCGGGGATTTAGATCCAAAAGAGTAAACTATAACAGTAGCGTAGCATCGCATACTGCTTCCAGAATTCTCACACTACATAGACGGGGCGATTACCGGTGATTTTTTTATGGTGCGAGAACAGTAGCGATCTCAAAACAGTTTCTGCTGCTGTTGGCATGGTTAGTGCAGAAGGTTTGTACGGGATTGTCTCTTTAGAACTAAGTTTTGCACCTAAATTGTGGGGCAGTGGTGGTGGCATATATATACGAGGTGTAACACAAAAGAAACGAGACTTGAAAAAAGAGTGGGGTTGTAAATATTGAGTGGGTTCTCAGTGGTCATACTGTTAATCAACACTACTACATTGAAGTACTAAAAAGACATGAAAAAATTAGGAAAAAAAGTCACAGTTGTGCAGTGATATCTGTCAAGCAGTTTCTGACCAGCAAAACATTCCTGTGATGGAGCATCCTCCTTAATCACCTGATTTGGCTCCACGCGACTTTTTTCATATCATGAAGTTAAATCTTGCCTTAAAGGAACCCATTTTATCTCAGGGAGGTTCAGGCAAAAACGGAGAATCTCCTCAATAGCCTTCCGAAAACCTCGTTCCAGAACTATTACCAGCATTGGCAGCACCGAATGCAGAAGTGTGTGAATTCTGAAGGCGACTGCTTAGAAGGTGATAATGTCACAGAGAATTGATTCTGTAAGTACAATAATTTATTGCATCAGTCTCATTTTTTTTGTCACACCTCGTATTTTACTACATTACCTGAGCCACACTTTGAACTGTGACAGCAGACGCAACGACCATACAACCTCTTAACAATTGGTTCTTTGGAAAGTTAAGGCTCAGGATTCTGTCACACTTGCTCTGTGGACACCTGAACCGCGCCATAGGGAAAGGGAGGAAGATGTTAGTGAAAGGGGTGAAAGGGGTGCCATAGTGGAGGGCTCCGGAGTAATTTCGACCACCTGGTGATCTTTAACCTGCACTAACAGCACACGGACACTTCTTTTTGCCTCTATCATTCGGGATCGAGCCCAGGTACTCCGGTACAGTAGTCGGGCATCTTAACCACTGCACTACCGCGGCGGGGCTATTCAGTTAGTAATATAATAATAATAATCGGTTCACAGGAAAGGAAAGAGGCAGTACCTGTCGCACTTGTTTCGTGGACACCTCAACCACACCGTATGGGAAGGAGGTGGGAGTGAATGCAGAAAGAAAAATAGGTGCCATAGTGGAAGACTAATTTGGACTACCTGGGGATCTTGAAAATGGTGGTCACACACCACACGGATGCCTCTCCGTTTCGCCTCCATCGAAAGTCGCCGGCAGTCGGATTCGAACCCGGAAACTCCGGCACAGTAGTCGGGCATCTATCTGAACTACTGCGCCACCATAGCGGTGCTAGTAACACACTTGCAACCACCCCACTGCCACCCTCGCCCACATTCTATTCCAATGCCCGGCGGATCCTCCCCACCGGGTTCTGGAGCACTTCACCACCTGGGAGGAAGGGGAGACCCTGCTACGCTCTAAGGACTCGGTCCGGCAAAAGACCGCCACAGACCGAGCTGCCGACGTCATGAACCGTAGGAACATGAACGTTTGAGTGTAGTGGGGCCGTGCGGGGGCCCAGGGGCCTGCGCGCCCCGAACTCCTCTGTTAAAATAAATGTTTTTACTACTACTACTACTTTATTCTTCCGTAAGTATTGTAGCGCTCAGTGTCTGGCTGGCAGTCAGTGCAACGTAAGTTTTAGCAGGCGCGTATTTATTGCTGGCCCGGCACCTTCATTATAAGGCTGCGCATGTGGCAAGAGCGTTATTGAAAGAGCGTGGCACCAACATTAGGACGGGAAGAGTGGGACAAAAATGCAGCGAAACAAATAAAGGGGAGGGGAAATTCGGATCGGGGTACCAAGGAAAGGGAAGTGTTTTCATTGCTGTGCGGATTCATTTTCTCTGGGGCCTTCGCCTTTCGAGCTTTCCATTATAAGTGTGCCTCGATTTTTCATGTTCTTTTTTGGTCCGCTGATAAGCACTCATTTCGAGAGTGTGGTCGTGTAAATGTAACAATTTTCTTCGTGTTTTTAGGCTTTGATGGTTTGCTGACAATGAGCCGGTATATTATCAAAACCAAGAAGAGAAGGGGAATCTTTTAAACTTGAAGCCGCATATGACAATTCTTACCTTCGCATAGCTAAGCACATGTTCGTCGAGGTGGCCAAACTTATAAGAACACTCAGCGACAGCAATGCCACTACACTGCATCTTTGCAGCGATGCTCACGAATCAAGCGCTACATTTGCTCCGAACTACTAGACACCGCTTCGCAAAATGACATTTGGTTGTCGTAACTGCGCCGGATCATCCTTCTAAGTGAATAACCCCCAAATAGAACACACTGTACTGTCATACTGAGAAATTAGGTACACATCCTTCAATGTTGCTTATGAATGCAATATTTTCACATATTGTAAGACTGCATGATAGCTTCAAAACTTTCTGAGATCCTCTTTCGTGAGGCTTGTATATATTTTGCACTTTATTTTAGAAATTCGTTTGGTTTGGCTTGGTTTATGGGGTTTAATGTCCCAAAGCGACTTAGGCTATGAGAGACGCTGTAGTTGAGGGCTTCGGAAATTTAGACAGCCTGAGCATCTTTAACGTGCACCGACATCGTATAGCCCACGGGCGACTTGCTTTTCGCCTCCATAGAAAAGCGGCCGCGGCGGCCGGGATTGACCCCATATTATTGGGAAGAGCAGTCGAGCGTCCTAACGACGTCACCGCGGTGGGGCTTTACGGTCAAAAATGCCTTTCGTTATTGCTAGACAGGTAATACGTCATTTTTATGGAGCAAGTTTACTCTGAAACTCTGTGGATGAGATCAGTACCAATGGATTACCAATTGATATTTGCCAGCTCTCAATAACTAATTTGCTATAACATTATTTCTGCACTTTCGGTTGCAAGTTGCGACCGAATGTCCTAATGTCAAAAGAAAGTATCAGATCACGCCACGTATACGCCACGTATATAATAGTATTTTTAAAGCACACAGACGTGTACATCAACCTGCTGCATGAGTTTGAATGATCACCAACTGGACAAAAAGCAATTATATTGTTTTTGTGATTCTCACATAATCTCACTTTGAGGTCGCAACCATCTTTCAGCAAACAAGCCAAAACTATGTGGCATAAGAAATGGAATTGTACATTATGAATCGAACGTAGGCGAACTTCACACGGGTATTCATGTTTACTAATGCCTTAATGCACAATCTTAAACTACAAATATGCAATAAATTTTGCAGGTGTGTGTCCCTTTGACCAATCAGTGTGAGCGCAGGACGAACTTTAAAGCAGTGTGTTTATAATACTGTCAATAGGTTCATACAATATCTTACACCATTCCACAGTTTTGAAACAATTATGGGGGTCAAAAACGCATTCGGTTGATTTCCTATGACAGTTTTAAACACTGGATGAGTGCACTGGACAAACTCCAAGAGATAATTTTTCCACGAATAATATGGTAAGAATAGATCATCCAGTATCGTACAGTGCTCCACAGCCTGAAAACTATCTGGTGTCCCGGAAAATGAAATATAAATACCCCCGTCGCGAAATTATGTCGTACCAGGTCGTCGAAGAATGGAGCCACTGCCGAGCCGAGCCATCCCAGGGTGTTGCTGAAGCCCAAGGCGACCGAGCGCACCACGGTCGGGTACGTCTCGCTCAGGTGGACTCGAAGCACGGCACCAGTCGCCGACGTTCCAACTTTCCCAGCCATCAGCAGGGCGAGCCGCACCCACGAGTATTCTGTGGAGTGCAAGTTGCAGCATTTCGAAGTCTGTGCATAATTTTCTAATTACAGCGGTCGCAGTCGTTTCAGGCAAATGAACGAACCTGGCCAACACATAATTTTAAGCCTACTTAACATTTATTATCTGCCTCATGCAAAGTGCCGTGCTTAATCCTGAATGTTGCCGTGCGCCTGCCGATTATTAAGTCATGGCTGCCCTGCAGCTTATTTGCTTTCAAACATTTCCCTATTGCCCACACATGCTTCGAGTGTTTTTATGTCTTCACAAAATGACGAAATGTGATTTCTGCTCATTCGAACTGTTTTGCGATCAGGAATATTAGTGTGGTTATTCGAAAAATAATACTGTCATCGATCATAAACGTTAAATAGACATATTTAGCCACAGAAAAGAATGGCATTTTGTGTCTACAGTCCAGTTTCTTTGATTTACCTGCACCAGCTTTTATTGTACTTCTGAACTTTTGACACCGTCTTTGCGCTAAGAATATGACTGGCACATGACAGGGAAGATGGTGTCGCTAACACCGGAGAGCCTCGTTATGTTCCAAGAAAAGGCTGTTTCTTCTAATTACTTGTTTCGCATTAGTGAAAGTCACTGGTTTTTGCAATGACTAGCTGAATGCAGAACGTTGGCGGCTGAACTGCAACAAAATGAAGTGCACTTCACCGGCCGGCATCAACCAGAGGGCGACCATGACGACCGCCGAGATGCACATGCTGCCACAGATGGTGCGACGCCGGCGGCAATACTTGATGAGCATCGCGTTGGTGAGCCTCACCGGGTACTCTGACGAGGCGCCGATAGTGAAGTTCACGTACGGGTCGCCACCCACGCTTGCCGTGGACACCGTCGCGTGGTACCACACCAAGGTCGTCACCATCCTACCGGTTGACATTCGGAGATCAGTACACACCAGCCAACGCCAGGCAGCCATATTTCGGTGCCCGATTTCTGCATGGGCCTGCAACTTACATTTTTATTTCACTTCGACATACTGCCTTATCTATCGGCGTCGTTAGTGCTCTGAGTGGTCGAACAGAGTACGGAAAAAGCGGATAATCAATTAATAATATAGTCGCTCCCGGATATATCGAACCTGGGTATGTCGAATTATTGTTTATATCGAAGTATCCGAATATTTCCATGAAAGTCCAGTGCAGATTCTTTGGTACTACCTGCGGTGTGTTTGAAGAGCATTTCGCGACGTTTAAAAATATTCACGTGACGATTTAAAGAGCTCGAATCGCTCTTTAAACACATCGCAGGTAGCGCCGAAGAAACCTTTACTTTCCCACTTGAAAAGCAACAAGCATCCGTTCGAGCCGCCGAAAGTGATGACCGTGCGCCCCAGACAAGGGTGCTGATGGTAAAACATGTATTGGATATTTACAAGGAATTATGTTTGGTGCGGAGCCTTAAAGGCCTAGGCCTTACAAATACTAGGTGGAGTCCTTAGTAAGGGACCCCATTCGCGTTTGCCGCCCACGCCTCGTTAAGGCCCTTTGGGCCTGTAGGTCGCAGCAGCTGAGCAGGGTTGCCTCCCGGTCCTCCCGGGAAGGGTTAAGGATGTGGGGAAGGGATGGGTTCTGTTGGCAGGCTCATATCATGTGTTAGGTGTCAACGACCTCCCCACAGTACTGGCACTGGCCAGTGAATTGGGAGCCAAAATGTTGAAGTACCGCCTGGTACAGCATCGTGTTGGTGAAGAGGCGCGGGAGCAGCCTCTCGTTCGCTTTTCCCAACTCTTTGCAGGTTTAGGGTATTTGCGATGCGAGTTTTGATAAAAATTACAATGTCTTTGAATGTGCAGGCCGGATTGGAATCGATGTCCTCAGCCAATTCGAGTCCCGCGGAAACTGCCCGAGAGAAACCGCGCCGGCGGCTGCGACGAGATATCGGCACGCGGGTTCCGTGTCCCGACTGCAATTTTAATATATTCTATAGGCTAAAGGTTGGAGACGCGCCCTCAGAGTGGGGCCTCTCCCTGCAAACATGTCACGAGAAAACCAGAATGGGCGGCACCTTGCGTGGGCTGGAGCCTTGTCCCGTCATTATGACAACAAATCAGGCATATTCTACATGGGTGCCTCGGGCCCCATTCAGGAGGCTGGTATATGACCCCAGCCGTCAAACGGTGACACGATCGATGGCCTTACCTTCAAGGCCAAATCTATAACACACGCTGAAGAAATAGCCATTGCACATGCCTCCTCAGACCACACCTCTGAAATATATAATCACGGACTCACGAGGGGCTTGTCAGACAAGGGTCGACTGATAGCACGTGCTGCTTGCTGGCGACCAAGCTAATCAATTACCAGAGCCAGCGCATGGTTTGCTACGCTCTCGTGCCTCTCATTTTATTTTAAGTGCACCTCCACCAACGTCTTTAGATATGTATCTAAGAACGTTGACCTCTACGTACCATTCGGCCGGGATACAGCGCCATCGCCGCCTACGGATGGAACGCAAGCTCTTACTTTGTCGCATCAAGGAGCAACGAGCAAGTATCCTGACTGGTGTTTCGGCAAGGCCTCCTAATAGGGTTCATTTTCGAAATCGACATTTGATTGTCCTTCACAGTGAAAATTACTGCTACTCGTGAAAGGTACACTCACTGTTGGAAACTAAATAAAGCGGTCGTTGCGGCCCAGGCTTTTGTTGAGAACAGGTCAGAGACGCTTGCTGTGCCGACGTCGCGAGCCTGAAAAGAAATGGACGGCACTGAATGATTTCGGTGGGCTGCTGTACTGTGTGGTTATTGAAGCAGTTTATGCTGCACCCGTTTTCTTTCATCTGACTGTGGCATCTCGCTTGTTTCCCAGTGTGCATTACTACCGGAGAATAATAGCAAAATCGCTAATATCACCAACTCATATATATTACAATGTGTTAACGAGCGGACACATGGGGCATAAATTGGCTAATGTGGCTAATTGCAAATAAGAGTACTCTAGTTACATTTCACCGCCGTTGAGCATACCGCACAATAAACTACACAATACGCGGTGTCCCAATACAAAATTGGCCTTCATACAAATACCTTGGCATCTCAATTGCAGACTATCTTGCGTTGTCAGCTCATGTAATCAATATCATTAATGAAGCTAACCGCGCGTTTTGGCTTATCTGAAACTGAAACCCATCATAAGCCTTGCTTCACCTAATGTAAAACTGTCAGGCTTTTTAACCTTAGTGCTCCCGAAACTTGAATATGCCCTCTCGATCTGCGACCCGCAACCAAGTAACCTCACACTCTCGAATCGATCCGAAATGCATTTTCGAAGTATTCATATCATACAATCATTATTTCATTACAAAAAAAGCTAACCTTTACAGTCTAGAATCCC